>NW_027261098.1:5000-141254 GCF_045791955.1 Oncorhynchus clarkii lewisi
TAGAGCGGGTTGCAGAGAGAGGGAAGGTAGAGCGGATTACAGAGAGAGAGAGGTAGAGCGGGTTACAGAGAGAGGGGAGGTAGAGCGAGTTACAGAGAGAGAGAGGTAGAGCGGGTTGCAGAGAGAGGGGGGAGGTAGAGTGGGTTACAGAGAGAGGGGGGAGGTAGAGCGGGTTGCAGAGAGAGAGAGAGAGGTAGAGCGGGTTACACAGAGAGAGAGAGAGAGAGAGAGGTAGAGAGGGTTACAGAGAGAGAGAGAGAGAGGTAGAGAGGGTTACAGAGAGAGAGAGAGAGGTAGAGAGGGTTACAGAGAGAGAGAGAGGGGTAGAGCGGGTTGCAGAGAGAGGGGAGGTAGAGCGGATTACAGAGAGAGAGAGGTAGAGTGGGTTACAGAGAGAGAGAGAGAGGGGTAGAGCGGGTTGCAGAGAGAGAGGTAGAGCGGGTTACAGAGAGAGGGGAGGTAGAGCGGGTTACAGAGAGAGAGAGAGAGGGGTAGAGCGGGTTGCAGAGAGAGAGAGGTAGAGCGGATTACAGAGAGAGAGAGAGGGTTAGAGCGGGTTGCAGAGAGAGGGATGGTAGAGCGGATTACAGAGAGAGAGAGGTAGAGCGGGTTACAGAGAGAGGGGAGGTAGAGCGAGTTACAGAGAGAGAGAGAGGTAGAGCGGGTTGCAGAGAGAGGGGGGAGGTAGAGCGGGTTGCAGAGAGAGATAGAGAGGTAGAGCGGGTTACACAGAGAGAGAGAGAGAGAGAGAGGTAGAGAGGGTTACAGAGAGAGAGAGAGAGAGAGAGAGAGGTAGAGAGGGTTACAGAGAGAGAGAGAGAGGTAGAGAGGGTTAAAGAGAGAGAGAGAGAGAGGGGTAGAGCGGGTTGCAGAGAGAGGGGAGGTAGAGCGGATTACAGAGAGAGAGAGGTAAAGCGGGTTACAGAGAGAGAGAGAGAGGGGTAGAGCGGGTTGCAGATAGAGAGGTAGAGCGGGTTACAGAGAGAGGGGAGGTAGAGCGGGTTACAGAGAGAGAGAGAGAGAGAGGGGTAGAGCGGGTTGCAGAGAGAGAGAGGTAGAGCGGATTACAGAGAGAGAGAGAGAGGGGTAGAGCGGGTTGCAGAGAGAGGGAAGGTAGAGCAATTACAGAGAGAGAGAGGCAGAGCGGGTTACAGAGAGAGGAGAGGTAGAGCGAGTTACAGCGAGAGAGAGGTAGAGCGGGTTACAGAGAGAGAGAGAGAGAGAGAGGTAGAGCGGGTTGCAGAGAGAGGGGAGGTAGAGCGGATTACAGAGACAGAGAGGTAGAGCGGGTTACAGAGAGAGGGGAGGTAGAGCGGATTACAGAGAGAGAGAGGTAGAGCGGGCTACAGAGAGAGAGAGGTAGAGCGGGTTACAGAGAGAGAGGGGTAGAGAGTGTTGCAGAGAGAGAGAGAGAGGGGTAGAGTGGGTTGCAGAGAGAGAGAGGTAGAGCGGGTTACAGAGAGAGAGAGGTAGAGTGGGTTACAGAGAGAGAGAGAGAGGGGTAGAGCGGATTACAGAGAGAGAGAGGTAGAGCGGGTTACAGAGAGAGGGGAGGTAGAGTGGGTTGCAGAGAGAGAGAGAGAGGGGTAGAGCGGATTACAGAGAGAGAGAGGTAGAGCGGGTTACAGAGAGAGGAGAGGTAGAGCAGGTTGCAGAGAGAGAGAGAGAGGGGTAGAGCGGATTACAGAGAGAGAGAGGTAGAGCGGGTTACAGAGAGAGGGGATGTAGGGTGGGTTACAGAGAGAGAGAGGTAGAGCGGATTACAGAGAGATAGGGGTAGAGCGGATTACAGAGAGAGAGAGGTAGAGCAGATTACAGAGAGAGAGAGGTAGAGTGGGTTACAGAGAGAGGGGAGGTAGAGCGGGTTAAAGAGAGAGAGGGGTAGAGAGGGTTACAGAGAGAGGGGAGGTAGAGCGGGTTACAGAGAGAGAGAGAGAGGGGTAGAGCGGGTTGCAGAGAGAGAGAGGTAGAGCGGATTACAGAGAGAGAGAGAGAGGGGTAGAGCGGGTTGCAGAGAGAGGGAAGGTAGAGCAATTACAGAGAGAGAGAGGTAGAGCGGGTTACAGAGAGAGGGGAGGTAGAGCGAGTTACAGCGAGAGAGGGAGGTAGAGCGGGTTACAGAGAGAGAGAGAGAGAGAGGTAGAGCGGGTTGCAGAGAGAGGGGAGGTAGAGCGGATTACAGAGACAGAGAGGTAGAGCGGGTTACAGAGAGAGGGGAGGTAGAGCGGATTACAGAGAGAGAGAGGTAGAGCGGGTTACAGAGAGAGAGAGGTAGAGCGGGTTACAGAGAGAGAGGGGTAGAGAGTGTTGCAGAGAGAGAGAGGGGTAGAGTGGGTTGCAGAGAGAGAGAGGTAGAGCGGGTTACAGAGAGAGAGAGGTAGAGTGGGTTACAGAGAGAGAGAGAGAGGGGTAGAGCGGATTACAGAGAGAGAGAGGTAGAGCGGGTTACAGAGAGAGGGGAGGTAGAGTGGGTTGCAGAGAGAGAGAGAGAGGGGTAGAGCGGATTACAGAGAGAGAGAGGTAGAGCGGGTTACAGAGAGAGGGGAGGTAGAGCGGGTTGCAGAGAGAGAGAGAGAGGGGTAGAGCGGATTACAGAGAGAGAGAGGTAGAGCGGGTTACAGAGAGAGGGGATGTAGGGTGGGTTACAGAGAGAGAGAGGTAGAGCAGATTACAGAGAGAGAGGGGTAGAGCGGATTACAGAGAGAGAGAGGTAGAGCAGATTACAGAGAGAGAGAGGTAGAGTGGGTTACAGAGAGAGGGGAGGTAGAGCGGGTTAAAGAGAGAGAGGGGTAGAGAGGGTTACAGAGAGAGGGGAGGTAGAGCGGATTACAGAGAGAGAGAGGTAGAGCGGGTTACAGAGAGAGAGAGAGAGGGGTAGAGCAGGGTTGCAGAGAGAAAGAGGTAGAGCGGGTTACAGAGAGTGAGAGGTAGAGCGGGTTACAGAGAGAGAGAGTGGTAGAGCGGGTTACAGAGAGAGGGGAGGTAGAGCGGGTTACAGAGAGAGGGGAGGTAGAGCGGGTTACAGAGAGAGAGAGGTAGAGCGGGTTACAGAGAGAGGTAGAGCAGATTACAGAGAGAGAGAGGTAGAGTGGGTTACAGAGAGAGAGAGGTAGAGCGGGTTACAGAGAGAGGGGAGGCAGAGCGGATTACAGAGAGAGAGGTAGAGCGGGTTACAGAGAGAGAGAGAGAGGGGTAGAGCGGTTTGCAGAGAGCGAGAGGTAGAGCGGGTTACAGAGAGAGAGGTAGAGTGGGTTACAGAGAGAGAGAGACAGAGGGGTAGAGCGGAATACAGAGAGAGAGAGGTAGAGCGGGTTACAGAGAGAGGGGAGGTAGAGCGGGTTACAGAGAGAGGGGAGGTAGAGCGGGTTACAGAGAGAGAGAGAGGTAGAGCGGGTTACAGAGAGAGAGAGAGAGGTAGAGGGGGTTACAGAGAGAGGGGAGGTAGAGCGGGTTACAGAGAGAGAGGTAGAGCGGGTTACAGAGAGAGAGAGGTAGAGCGGGTTACAGAGAGAGAGAGAGAGGGGTAGAGCGGGTTGCAGAGAGAGAGAGGTAGAGCTGGTTACAGAGAGAGAGAGGTAGAGCGGGTTACAGAGAGAGAGAGGTAGAGCTAGTTACAGAGAGAGGGAGGTAGAGCGGGTTACAGAGAGAGAGAGGTAGAGCGGGTTGCAGAGAGAGAGAGGTAGAGCGGGTTGCAGAGAGAGAGAGAGAGGGGTAGAGCGGATTACAGAGAGAGAGAGGTAGAGCGAGTTACAGAGCGAGGGGAGGTAGAGCAGGTTACAGAGAGAGGGGAGGTAGAGCGGGTTACAGAGAGAGGGGAGGTAGAGCGGGTTGCAGAGAGAGGGGAGGTAGAGCGGGTTACAGAGAGAGAGAGGTAGAGCGGGTTACAGAGAGAGGGGAGGTAGAGCGGGTTACAGAGAGAGGGGAGGTAGAGCGGGTTACAGAGAGAGAGAGAGGTAGAGCGGGTTACAGAGAGAGAGAGGTAGAGCGGGTTGCAGAGAGAGAGAGAGAGAGAGAGGGGTAGAGCGGATTACACAGAGAGAGAGGTAGAGCGGGTTACAGTGAGAGAGAGAGAGGTAGAGCGTGTTACAGAGAGAGAGAGAGGTAGAGCGGGTTACAGAGAGAGGGGAGGTAGAGCGGATTACAGAGAGAGAGAGAGAGTGGTAGAGCGGGTTACAGAGAGAGAGGTAGAGCGGGTTACAGAGAGAGAGAGGTAGAGCGGGTTACAGAGAGAGAGAGAGAGGGGTAGAGCGGATTACAGAGAGAGAGAGGTAGAGCGGGTTACAGAGAGAGGGGAGGTAGAGCGGGTTACAGAGAGAGAGAGGTAGAGCGGGTTACAGAGAGTAAGGTAGAGCGGGTTGCAGAGAGAGAGAGGTAGAGCGGGTTGCAGAGAGAGAGAGAGAGGGGTAGAGTGGATTACAGAGAGAGAGAGGTAGAGCGGGTTACAGAGAGAGAGGTAGAGCGGGTTGCAGAGAGAGAGAGGTAGAGCGGGTTGCAGAGAGAGAGAGAGAGAGGTAGAGCGGGTTGCAGAGAGAGAGAGGTAGAGCTGGTTACAGAGAGAGAGAGGTAGAGCGGGTTACAGAGAGAGAGAGGTAGAGCTAGTTACAGAGAGAGGGAGGTAGAGCGGGTTACAGAGAGAGAGAGGTAGAGCGGGTTGCAGAGAGAGAGAGGTAGAGCGGGTTGCAGAGAGAGAGAGAGAGGGGTAGAGCGGATTACAGAGAGAGAGAGGTAGAGCGAGTTACAGAGCGAGGGGAGGTAGAGCAGGTTACAGAGAGAGGGGAGGTAGAGCGGGTTACAGAGAGAGGGGAGGTAGAGCGGGTTGCAGAGAGAGGGGAGGTAGAGCGGGTTACAGAGAGAGAGAGGTAGAGCGGGTTACAGAGAGAGGGGAGGTAGAGCGGGTTACAGAGAGAGGGGAGGTAGAGCGAGTTACAGAGAGAGAGAGAGGTAGAGCGGGTTACAGAGAGAGAGAGGTAGAGCGGGTTGCAGAGAGAGAGAGAGAGAGAGAGGGGTAGAGCGGATTACACAGAGAGAGAGGTAGAGCGGGTTACAGTGAGAGAGAGAGAGGTAGAGCGTGTTAGAGAGAGAGAGAGAGGTAGAGCGGGTTACAGAGAGAGGGGAGGTAGAGCGGATTACAGAGAGAGAGAGAGAGTGGTAGAGCGGGTTACAGAGAGAGAGGTAGAGCGGGTTACAGAGAGAGAGAGGTAGAGCGGGTTACAGAGAGAGAGAGAGAGGGGTAGAGCGGATTACAGAGAGAGAGAGGTAGAGCGGGTTACAGAGAGAGGGGAGGTAGAGCGGGTTACAGAGAGAGGGGAGGTAGAGCGGGTTACAGAGAGAGAGAGAGGTAGAGTGGGTTACAGAGAGAGGGGAGGTAGAGCGGGTTACAGAGAGAGGGAGGTAGAGAGGGTTACAGAGAGAGAGAGGTAGAGCTGGTTACAGAGAGAGAGAGAGATCTGTAGAGCGGGTTGCAGAGAGAGAGAGGTAGAGCTAGTTACAGAGAGAGAGAGAGGTAGAGCGGGTTACAGAGAGAGAAAGGTAGAGCGGGTTACAGAGAGAGGGGAGGTAGAGCGAGTTACAGAGAGAGAGAGAGGTAGAGCGGGTTACAGAGAGAGAGAGGTAGAGCGGGTTACAGAGAGAGAGAGGTAGAGTGGGTTACAGAGAGAAAGAGGTAGAGCGGGATACAGAGAGAGAGAGAGGGGGGTAGAGCGGGTTACAGAGAGAGAGAGGTAGAGCGGGTTGCAGAGAGAGAGAGAGAGAGAGGGGTAGAGCGGATTACACAGAGAGAGAGGTAGAGCGGGTTACAGTGAGAGAGAGAGAGGTAGAGCGGGTTACAGAGAGAGAGAGAGGTAGAGAGGGTTACAGAGAGAGGGGAGGTAGAGCGGATTACAGACAGAGAGAGAGAGTGGTAGAGCGGTTTACAGAGAGAGAGGTAGAGCGGGTTACAGAGAGAGAGAGGTAGAGCGGGTTACAGAGAGAGAGAGAGAGGGGTAGAGCGGATTACAGAGAGAGAGAGGTAGAGCGGGTTACAGAGAGAGGGGAGGTAGAGCGGGTTACAGAGAGAGGGGAGGTAGAGCGGGTTACAGAGAGAGGGAGGTAGAGAGGGTTACAGAGAGAGAGAGGTAGAGCTGGTTACAGAGAGAGAGGGATGGGTAGAGCGAGTTGCAGAGAGAGAGAGGTAGAGCTAGTTACAGAGAGAGAGAGAGGTAGAGCGGGTTACAGAGAGAGAAAGGTAGAGCGGGTTACAGAGAGAGGGGAGGTAGAGCGAGTTACAGAGAGAGAGAGAGGTAGAGCGGGTTACAGAGAGAGAGAGGTAGAGCGGGTTACAGAGATAGAGAGGTAGAGTGGGTTACAGAGAGAGAGAGAGGGGGGGGTAGAGCGGGTTACAGAGAGAGAGAGGTAGAGCGGGTTGCAGAGAGAGAGAGAGAGAGGGGTAGAGCGGATTACACAGAGAGAGAGGTAGAGCGGGTTACAGTGAGAGAGAGAGAGGTAGAGCGGGTTACAGAGAGAGAGAGAGGTAGAGCGGGTTACAGAGAGAGGGGAGGTAGAGCGGATTAGAGAGAGAGAGAGAGAGTGGTAGAGTGGGTTACAGAGAGAGAGGTAGAGCGGGTTACAGAGAGAGAGTGGTAGAGCGGTTTACAGAGAGAGAGAGAGAGGGGTAGAGCGGATTACAGAGAGAGAGAGGTAGAGCGGGTTACAGAGAGAGGGGAGGTAGAGCGGGTTACAGAGAGAGGGGAGGTAGAGCGGGTTACAGAGAGAGAGAGAGGTAGAGTGGGTTACAGAGAGAGGGGAGGTAGAGCGGGTTACAGAGAGAGGGAGGTAGAGAGGGTTACAGAGAGAGAGAGGTAGAGCTGGTTACAGAGAGAGAGAGATGGGTAGAGTGGGTTGAAGAGAGAGAAAGGTAGAGCTAGTTACAGAGAGAGAGAGGTAGAGCGGGTTACAGAGAGAGAAAGGTAGAGCGGGTTACAGAGAGTGAGAGGTAGAGCGGGTTACAAAGAGAGAGAGGTAGAGCGGATTACAGAGAGAGAGGTAGAGCGGGTTACAGAGAGAGGGGAGGTAGAGCGGGTTACAGAGAGAGGGGAGGTAGAGCGGGTTACAGAGAGAGAGAGAGAGTGGTAGAGCGGGTTACAGAGAGAGAGGTAGAGCGGGTTACAGAGAGAGAGAGGTAGAGCAGGTTACAGAGAGAGAGAGAGAGGGGTAGAGCGGATTACAGAGAGAGAGAGGTAGAGCGGGTTACAGAGAGAGGGGAGGTAGAGCGGGTTACAGAGAGAGGGGAGGTAGAGCGGGTTACAGAGAGAGAGAGAGGTAGAGCGGGTTACAGAGAGAGAGAGAGGTAGAGGGGGTTACAGAGAGAGGGGAGGTAGAGCGGGTTACAGAGAGAGGGGAGGTAGAGCGGGTTACAGAGAGAGAGAGGTAGAGCGGGTTACAGAGAGAGAGAGGTAGAGCGGGTTACAGAGAGAGAGAGAGAGGGCTAGAGCGGGTTGCAGAGAGAGAGAGGTAGAGCTGGTTACAGAGAGAGAGAGGTAGAGCTGGTTACAGAGAGAGAGAGGTAGAGCTAGTTACAGAGAGAGGGAGGTAGTGCGGGTTACAGAGAGAGAGAGGTAGAGCGGGTTGCAGAGAGAGAGAGGTAGAACGGGTTGCAGAGAGAGAGAGAGAGGTTTAGAGCGGATTACAGAGAGAGAGAGGTAGAGCGGGTTACAGAGCGAGGGGAGGTAGAGCGGGTTACAGAGAGAGGGGAGGTAGAGCGGGTTACAGAGAGAGGGGAGGTAGAGCGGGTTGCAGAGAGAGGGGGGTAGAGCGTGTTACAGAGAGAGAGAGGTAGAGCGGGTTACAGAGAGAGGGGAGGTAGAGCGGGTTACAGAGAGATGGGAGGTAGAGTGGGTTACAGAGAGAGAGAGAGGTAGAGCGGGTTACAGAGAGAGAGAGGTAGAGCGGGTTACAGAGAGAGAGAGGTAGAGTGGGTTACAGAGAGAAAGAGGTAGAGCGGGATTCAGAGAGAGAGAGAGGGGGGTAGAGCGGGTTACAGAGAGAGAGAGGTAGAGCGGGTTGCAGAGAGAGAGAGAGAGGGGTAGAGCGGATTACACAGAGAGAGAGGTAGAGCGGGTTACAGAGAGAGGGGAGGTAGAGCGGGTTACAGAGAGAGAGAGAGGTAGAGCGGGTTACAGAGCGAGAGAGAGGTACAGCGGGTTACAGAGAGAGGGGAGGTAGAGCGGATTACAGAGAGAGAGAGAGAGGGGTAGAGCGGATTACAGAGAGAGAGAGGTAGAGCGGGTTACAGAGAGAGGGGAGGTAGAGCGGGTTACAGAGAGAGGGGAGGTAGAGCGGGTTACAGAGAGAGGGAGGTAGAGCAGGTTACAGAGAGAGAGAGGTAGAGCTGGTTAAAGAGTGAGAGAGGTAGAGCGGGTTACAGAGAGAGAGAGAGAGGGGTAGAGCGGATTACAGAGAGAGAGAGGTAGAGCGGGTTACAGAGAGAGGGGAGGTAGAGCGGGTTACAGAGAGAGGGGAGGTAGAGCGGGTTACAGAGAGAGGGAGGTAGAGCAGGTTACAGAGAGAGAGAGGTAGAGCTGGTTACAGAGAGAGGGGAGGTAGAGCGGGTTACAGAGAGAGGGGAGGTAGAGCGGGTTACAGAGAGAGAGAGAGGTAGAGCGGGTTACAGAGAGAGAGAGAGAGGTAGAGGGGGTTACAGAGAGAGGGGAGGTAGAGCGGGTTACAGAGAGAGGGGAGGTAGAGCGGGTTACAGAGAGAGAGAGGTAGAGCGGGTTACAGAGAGAGAGAGGTAGAGCGGGTTACAGAGAGAGAGAGAGAGGGCTAGAGCGGGTTGCAGAGAGAGAGAGGTAGAGCTGGTTACAGAGAGAGAGAGGTAGAGCTGGTTACAGAGAGAGAGAGGTAGAGCTAGTTACAGAGAGAGGGAGGTAGTGCGGGTTACAGAGAGAGAGAGGTAGAGCGGGTTGCAGAGAGAGAGAGGTAGAACGGGTTGCAGAGAGAGAGAGAGAGGTGTAGAGCGGATTACAGAGAGAGAGGTAGAGCGGGTTACAGAGCGAGGGGAGGTAGAGCAGGTTACAGAGAGAGGGGAGGTAGAGCGGGTTACAGAGAGAGGGGAGGTAGAGCGGGTTGCAGAGAGGAGGGGGGTAGAGCGTGTTACAGAGAGAGAGAGGTAGAGCGGGTTACAGAGAGAGGGGAGGTAGAGCGGGTTACAGAGAGATGGGAGGTAGAGCGAGTTACAGAGAGAGAGAGAGGTAGAGCGGGTTACAGAGAGAGAGAGGTAGAGCGGGTTACAGAGAGAGAGAGGTAGAGTGGGTTACAGAGAGAAAGAGGTAGAGCGGGATTCAGAGAGAGAGAGAGGGGGGTAGAGCGGGTTACAGAGAGAGAGAGGTAGAGCGGGTTGCAGAGAGAGAGAGAGAGGGGTAGAGCGGATTACACAGAGAGAGAGGTAGAGCGGGTTACAGAGAGAGGGGAGGTAGAGCGGGTTACAGAGAGAGAGAGAGGTAGAGCGGGTTACAGAGCGAGAGAGAGGTACAGCGGGTTACAGAGAGAGGGGAGGTAGAGCGGAATACAGAGAGAGAGAGAGAGGGGTAGAGCGGATTACAGAGAGAGAGAGGTAGAGCGGGTTACAGAGAGAGGGGAGGTAGAGCGGGTTACAGAGAGAGGGGAGGTAGAGCGGGTTACAGAGAGAGGGAGGTAGAGCAGGTTACAGAGAGAGAGAGGTAGAGCTGGTTACAGAGAGAGAGAGAGAGGGGTAGAGCGGGTTGCAGAGAGAGAGAGGTAGAGCGGGTTACAGAGAGAGAAAGGTAGAGCGGGTTACAGAGAGTGAGAGGTAGAGCGGGTTACAAAGAGAGAGAGGTAGAGCGGATTACAGAGAGAGAGAGGTAGAGCGGGTTACAGAGAGAGAAAGGTAGAGCGGGTTACAGAGAGTGAGAGGTAGAGCGGGATACAAAGAGAGAGAGGTAGAGCGGATTACAGAGAGAGAGGTAGAGCGGGTTACAGAGAGAGAGAGGTAGAGCGGGTTGCAGAGAGAGAGAGAGAGGGGTAGAGTGGATTACAGAGAGAGAGAGGTAGAGCGGGTTACAGAGAGAGGGCAGGTAGAGCGGGTTACAGAGAGAGGGGAGGTAGAGCGGGTTACAGAGAGAGGGGAGGTAGAGCGGGTTACAGAGAGAGGGGAGGTAGAGCGAGTTGCAGAGAGAGGGGAGGTAGAGCGGGTTACAGAGAGAGAGAGGTAGAGCGGGTTAGAGAGAGAGGGGAGGTAGAGCGGGTTACAGAGAGAGGGGAGGTAGAGCGAGTTACAGAGAGAGAGAGGTAGAGCGGGTTACAGAGAGAGAGGGGAGGTAGAGCGGGTTACAGAGAGAGGGAGAGAGGGGTAGAGCGGGTTACAGAGAGAGAGAGGTAGAGCGGGTTACAGAGAGAGAGAGAGAGGGCTAGAGCGGGTTGCAGAGAGAGAGAGGTAGAGCTGGTTACAGAGAGAGAGAGGTAGAGCTGGTTACAGAGAGAGAGAGGTAGAGCTAGTTACAGAGAGAGAGAGGTAGTGCGGGTTACAGAGAGAGAGAGGTAGAGCGGGTTGCAGAGAGAGAGAGGTAGAACGGGTTGCAGAGAGAGAGAGAGAGGTGTAGAGCGGATTACAGAGAGAGAGAGGTAGAGCGGGTTACAGAGCGAGGGGAGGTAGAGCAGGTTACAGAGAGAGGGGAGGTAGAGCGGGTTACAGAGAGAGGGGAGGTAGAGCGGGTTGCAGAGAGAGGGGGGTAGAGCGTGTTACAGAGAGAGAGAGGTAGAGCGGGTTACAGAGAGAGGGGAGGTAGAGCGGGTTACAGAGAGATGGGAGGTAGAGCGAGTTACAGAGAGAGAGAGAGGTAGAGCGGGTTACAGAGAGAGAGAGGTAGAGCGGGTTACAGAGAGAGAGAGGTAGAGTGGGTTACAGAGAGAAAGAGGTAGAGCGGGATTCAGAGAGAGAGAGAGGGGGGTAGAGCGGGTTGCAGAGAGAGAGAGGTAGAGCGGGTTGCAGAGAGAGAGAGAGAGGGGTAGAGCGGATTACACAGAGAGAGAGGTAGAGCGGGTTACAGAGAGAGGGGAGGTAGAGCGGGTTACAGAGAGAGAGAGAGGTAGAGCGGGTTACAGAGCGAGAGAGAGGTACAGCGGGTTACAGAGAGAGGGGAGGTAGAGCGGATTACAGAGAGAGAGAGAGAGGGGTAGAGCGGATTACAGAGAGAGAGAGGTAGAGCGGGTTACAGAGAGAGGGGAGGTAGAGCGGGTTACAGAGAGAGGGGAGGTAGAGCGGGTTACAGAGAGAGGGAGGTAGAGCAGGTTACAGAGAGAGAGAGGTAGAGCTGGTTAAAGAGTGAGAGAGGTAGAGCGGGTTACAGAGAGAGAGAGAGAGGGGTAGAGCGGATTACAGAGAGAGAGAGGTAGAGCGGGTTACAGAGAGAGGGGAGGTAGAGCGGGTTACAGAGAGAGGGGAGGTAGAGCGGGTTACAGAGAGAGGGAGGTAGAGCAGGTTACAGAGAGAGAGAGGTAGAGCTGGTTACAGAGAGAGAGAGAGAGGGGTAGAGCGGGTTACAGAGAGTGAGAGGTAGAGCGGGTTACAAAGAGAGAGAGGTAGAGCGGATTACAGAGAGAGAGAGGTAGAGCGGGTTACAGAGAGAGGGGAGGTAGAGCGGGTTACAGAGAGAGGGAGGTAGAGCAGGTTACAGAGAGAGAGAGGTAGAGCTGGTTACAGAGAGAGAGAGAGGGGTAGAGCGGGTTGCAGAGAGAGAGAGGTAGAGCGGGTTACAGAGAGAGAAAGGTAGAGCGGGTTACAGAGAGTGAGAGGTAGAGCGGGTTACAAAGAGAGAGAGGTAGAGCGGATTACAGAGAGAGAGGTAGAGCGGGTTACAGAGAGAGAGAGGTAGAGCGGGTTGCAGAGAGAGAGAGAGAGGGGTAGAGTGGATTACAGAGAGAGAGAGGTAGAGCGGGTTACAGAGAGAGGGCAGGTAGAGCGGGTTACAGAGAGAGGGGAGGTAGAGCGGGTTACAGAGAGAGGGGAGGTAGAGCGGGTTACAGAGAGAGGGGAGGTAGAGCGAGTTGCAGAGAGAGGGGAGGTAGAGCGGGTTACAGAGAGAGAGAGGTAGAGCGGGTTAGAGAGAGAGGGGAGGTAGAGCGGGTTACAGAGAGAGGGGAGGTAGAGCGGGTTACAGAGAGAGAGAGGTAGAGCGGGTTACAGAGAGAGAGGGGAGGTAGAGCGGGTTACAGAGAGAGGGGAGGTAGAGCGGGTTACAGAGAGAGAGAGAGGGGGGTAGAGCGGGTTACAGAGAGAGAGAGGTAGAGCGGGTTGCAGAGAGAGAGAGAGAGGGGTAGAGCGGATTACAGAGAGAGAGAGGTAGAGCGGGTTACAGAGAGAGGGGAGGTAGAACGGGTTACAGAGAGAGAGAGAGGTAGAGCGGGTTACAGAGAGAGAGAGGTAGAGCGGGTTACAGAGAGAGAGAGAGAGGGGTAGAGCGGGTTGCAGAGAGAGAGAGGTAGAGCTGGTTACAGAGAGAGAGAGGTAGAGCGGGTTACAGAGAGAGAGAGGTAGAGCTAGTTACAGAGAGAGGGAGGTAGAGCGGGTTACAGAGAGAGAGAGGTAGAGCGGGTTGCAGAGAGAGGGAGGTAGAGCGGGTTACAGAGAGAGAGAGGTAGAGCGGATTACAGAGAGAGAGAGGTAGAGCGGGTTACAGAGCGAGGGGAGGTAGAGCAGGTTACAGAGAGAGGGGAGGTAGAGCGGGTTACAGAGAGAGGGGAGGTAGAGTGGGTTACAGAGAGAGGGGAGGTAGAGCGAGATACAGAGAGAGAGAGAGGTAGAGCGGGTTACAGAGAGAGAGAGGTAGAGCGGGTTACAGAGAGAGAGAGGTAGAGTGGGTTACAGAGAGAAAGAGGTAGAGCGGGATTCAGAGAGAGAGAGAGGGGGGTAGAGCGGGTTACAGAGAGAGAGAGGTAGAGCGGGTTGCAGAGAGAGAGAGAGAGGGGTAGAGCGGATTACACAGAGAGAGAGGTAGAGCGGGTTACAGAGAGAGGGGATGTAGAGCGGGTTACAGAGAGAGAGAGAGGTAGAGCGGGTTACAGAGAGAGAGGTAGAGCGGGTTACAGAGAGAGAGAGGGGTAGAGCGGATTACAGAGAGAGAGAGGTAGAGCGGGTTACAGAGAGAGGGGAGGTAGAGCGGGTTACAGAGAGAGGGGAGGTAGAGCGGGTTACAGAGAGAGGGGGGATAGAGCGGGTTACAGAGAGAGGGGAGGTAGAGCGGGTTACAGAGAGAGGGAGGTAGAGCGGGTTACAGAGAGAGAGAGGTAGAGCTGGTTACAGAGAGCGAGAGAGGGGTAGAGCGGGTTGCAGAGAGAGAGAGGTAGAGCTGGTTACAGAGAGAGAGAGGTAGAGCGGGTTACAGAGAGAGAAAGGTAGAGAGAGAGGGGTAGAGCGGATTACAGAGAGAGAGAGAGGTAGAGCGGATTACAGAGAGAGAGAGGTAGAGCGGGTTACAGAGAGAGAGAGAGGTAGAGCGGGTTACAGAGAGAGAGAGGTAGAGCGGGTTACAGAGAGAGGGGAGGTAGAGCGGATTACAGAGAGAGAGAGGTAGAGCGGGTTACAGAGAGAGAGAGAGAGAGAGGGGTAGAGCGGATTACAGAGAGAGAGAGGTAGAGCGGGTTACAGAGAGAGGGGAGGTAGAGCGGGTTACAGAGAGAGAGAGGTAGAGTGGGTTACAGAGAGAAAGAGGTAGAGCGGGATTCAGAGAGAGAGAGGGGGGAAGAGCGGGTTACAGAGAGAGAGAGGTAGAGCGGGTTGCAGAGAGAGAGAGAGAGGGGTAGAGCGGATTACACAGAGAGAGAGGTAGAGCGGGTTACAGAGAGAGGGAGAGGTAGAGCGGGTTACAGAGCGAGAGAGAGGTACAGCGGGTTACAGAGAGAGGGGAGGTAGAGCGGATTACAGAGAGAGAGAGAGAGAGGGGTAGAGCGGGTTACAGAGAGAGAGGTAGAGCGGGTTACAGAGAGAGAGAGGTAGAGCGGGTTACAGAGAGAGAGAGGGGTAGAGCGGATTACAGAGAGAGAGAGGTAGAGCGGGTTACAGAGAGAGGGGAGGTAGAGCGGGTTACAGAGAGAGGGGAGGTAGAGTGGGTTACAGAGAGAGGGAGGTAGAGCAGATTATATAGAGAGAGAGGTAGAGCTGGTTACAGAGAGAGAGAGAGGGGTAGAGCGGGTTGCAGAGAGAGAGAGGTAGAGCGGGTTACAGAGAGAGAAATGTAGAGCGGGTTACAGAGAGTGAGAGGTAGAGCGGGTTACAAGGAGAGAGAGGTAGAGCGGATTACAGAGAGAGAGGTAGAGCGGGTTACAGAGAGAGAGAGGTAGAGCGGGTTGCAGAGAGAGAGAGAGAGGGGTAGAGTGGATTACAGAGAGAGAGAGGTAGAGCGGGTTACAGAGAGAGGGCAGGTAGAGCGGGTTACAGAGAGAGTGGAGGTAGAGCGGGTTACAGAGAGAGGGGAGGTAGAGCGGGTTGCAGAGAGAGGGGAGGTAGAGCGGGTTACAGAGAGAGAGAGGTAGAGCGGGTTAGAGAGAGAGGGGAGGTAGAGCAGGTTACAGAGAGAGGGGAGGTAGAGCGAGTTACAGAGAGAGAGAGGTAGAGCGGGTTACAGAGAGAGGGGTGGTAGAGCGGGTTACAGAGAGAGAGAGTGGGGGGTAGAGCGGGTTACAGAGAGAGAGAGGTAGAGCGGGTTGCAGAGAGAGAGAGAGAGGGGTAGAGCGGATTACAGAGAGAGAGAGGTAGAGCGGGTTACAGAGAGAGGGGAGGTAGAACGGGTTACAGAGAGAGAGAGAGGTAGAGCGGGTTACAGAGAGAGAGAGGTAGAGCGGGTTACAGAGAGAGAGAGAGAGGGGTAGAGCGGGTTGCAGAGAGAGAGAGGTAGAGCTGGTTACAGAGAGAGAGAGGTAGAGCGGGTTACAGAGAGAGAGAGGTAGAGCTAGTTACAGAGAGAGGGAGGTAGTGCGGGTTACAGAGAGAGAGAGGTAGAGCGGGTTGCAGAGAGAGGGAGGTAGAGCGGGTTGCAGAGAGAGAAAGGTAGAGCGGATTACAGAGAGAGAGAGGTAGAGCGGGTTACAGAGCGAGGGGAGGTAGAGCAGGTTACAGAGAGAGGGGAGGTAGAGCGGGTTACAGAGAGAGGGGAGGTAGAGCGGGTGGCAGAGAGAGGGGAGGTAGAGCGGGATACAGAGAGAGAGAGGTAGAGCGGGTTACAGAGAGAGGGGAGGTAGAGTGGGTTACAGAGAGAGGGGAGGTAGAGCGAGTTACAGAGAGAGAGAGAGGTAGAGCGGGTTACAGAGAGAGAGAGGTAGAGCGGGTTACAGAGAGAGAGAGGTAGAGTGGGTTACAGAGAGAAAGAGGTAGAGCGGGATTCAGAGAGAGAGAGAGGGGGGTAGAGCGGGTTACAGAGAGAGAGAGGTAGAGCGGGTTGCAGAGAGAGAGAGAGAGGGGTAGAGCGGATTACACAGAGAGAGAGGTAGAGCGGGTTACAGAGAGAGGGGAGGTAGAGCGGGTTACAGAGAGAGAGAGAGGTAGAGCGGGTTACAGAGAGAGAGGTAGAGCGGGTTACAGAGAGAGAGAGGGGTAGAGCGGATTACAGAGAGAGAGAGGTAGAGCGGGTTACAGAGAGAGGGGAGGTAGAGCGGGTTACAGAGAGAGGGGAGGTAGAGCGGGTTACAGAGAGAGAGAGAGGTAGAGTGGGTTACAGAGAGAGGGGAGGTAGAGCGGGTTACAGAGAGAGGGAGGTAGAGCGGGTTACAGAGAGAGAGAGGTAGAGCTGGTTACAGAGAGCGAGAGAGGGGTAGAGCGGGTTGCAGAGAGAGAGAGTTAGAGCTGGTTACAGAGAGAGAGAGGTAGAGCGGGTTACAGAGAGAGAAAGGTAGAGAGAGAGGGGTAGAGCGGATTAAAGAGAGAGAGAGGTAGAGCGGATTACAGAGAGAGAGAGGTAGAGCGGGTTACAGAGAGAGAGAGAGGTAGAGCGGGTTACAGAGAGAGGGGAGGTAGAGCGGATTACAGAGAGAGAGAGGTAGAGCGGGTTACAGAGAGAGAGAGAGAGAGAGGGGTAGAGCGGATTACAGAGAGAGAGAGGTAGAGCGGGTTACAGAGAGAGGGGAGGTAGAGCGGGTTACAGAGAGAGAGAGGTAGAGTGGGTTACAGAGAGAAAGAGGTAGAGCGGGATTCAGAGAGAGAGAGAGGGGAGTAGAGCGGGTTACAGAGAGAGAGAGGTAGAGCGGGTTGCAGAGAGAGAGAGAGAGGGGTAGAGCGGATTACACAGAGAGAGAGGTAGAGCGGGTTACAGAGAGAGGGGAGGTAGAGCGGGTTACAGAGAGAGAGAGAGGTAGAGCGGGTTACAGAGCGAGAGAGAGGTACAGCGGGTTACAGAGAGAGGGGAGGTAGAGCGGATTACAGAGAGAGAGAGAGAGGGGTAGAGCGGGTTACAGAGAGAGGGGAAGTAGAGCGGGTTACAGAGAGATGGGAGGTAGAGCGGGTTACAGAGAGAGGGGAGGTAGAGCGGGTTGCAGAGAGAGGGGAGGTAGAGCGGGTTACAGAGAGAGAGAGGTAGAGCGGGTTAGAGAGAGAGGGGAGGTAGAGCGGGTTACAGAGAGAGGGGAGGTAGAGCGAGTTACAGAGAGAGAGAGGTAGAGCGGGTTACAGAGAGAGAGGGGAGGTAGAGCGGGTTACAGAGAGAGGGGAGGTAGAGCGGGTTACAGAGAGAGAGAGAGGGGGGTAGAGCGGGTTACAGAGAGAGAGAGGTAGAGCGGGTTGCAGAGAGAGAGAGAGAGGGGTAGAGCGGATTACAGAGAGAGAGAGGTAGAGCGGGTTACAGAGAGAGAGAGAGAGGGGTAGAGCGGGTTGCAGAGAGAGAGAGGTAGAGCTGGTTACAGAGAGAGAGAGGTAGAGCTGGTTACAGAGAGAGAGAGGTAGAGCGGGTTACAGAGAGAGAGAGGTAGAGCTAGTTACAGAGAGAGGGAGGTAGAGCGGGTTACAGAGAGAGAGAGGTAGAGCGGGTTGCAGAGAGAGGGAGGTAGAGCGGGTTACAGAGAGAGAGAGGTAGAGCGGATTACAGAGAGAGAGAGGTAGAGCGGGTTACAGAGCGAGGGGAGGTAGAGCAGGTTACAGAGAGAGGGGAGGTAGAGCGGGTTACAGAGAGAGGGGAGGTAGAGCGGGTTACAGAGAGAGAGAGGTAGAGCGGGTTACAGAGAGAGGGGAGGTAGAGTGGGTTACAGAGAGAGGGGAGGTAGAGCGAGTTACAGAGAGAGAGAGAGGTAGAGCGGGTTACAGAGAGAGAGAGGTAGAGCGGGTTACAGAGAGAGAGAGAGGTAGAGTGGGTTACAGAGAGAAAGAGGTAGAGCGGGATTCAGAGAGAGAGAGAGGGGGGTAGAGCGGGTTACAGAGAGAGAGAGGTAGAGCGGGTTGCAGAGAGAGAGAAAGAGGGGTAGAGCGGATTACACAGAGAGAGAGGTAGAGCGGGTTACAGAGAGAGGGGAGGTAGAGCGGGTTACAGAGAGAGAGAGGTAGAGCGGGTTACAGAGAGAGAGGTTGAGCGGGTTACAGAGAGAGAGAGGGGTAGAGCGGATTACAGAGAGAGAGAGGTAGAGCGGGTTACAGAGAGAGGGGAGGTAGAGCGGGTTACAGAGAGAGGGGAGGTAGAGCGGGTTACAGAGAGAGGGAGGTAGAGCGGGTTACAGAGAGAGAGAGGTAGAGCTGGTTACAGAGAGCGAGAGAGGGGTAGAGCGGGTTGCAGAGAGAGAGAGGTAGAGCTGGTTACAGAGAGAGAGAGGTAGAGCGGGTTACAGAGAGAGAAAGGTAGAGAGAGAGGGGTAGAGCGGATTACAGAGAGAGAGAGGTAGAGCGGATTACAGAGAGAGAGAGGTAGAGCGGGTTACAGAGAGAGAGAGAGGTAGAGCGGGTTACAGAGAGAGAGAGGTAGAGCGGGTTACAGAGAGAGGGGAGGTAGAGCGGATTACAGAGAGAGAGAGGTAGAGCGGGTTACAGAGAGAGAGAGAGAGAGAGGGGTAGAGCGGATTACAGAGAGAGAGAGGTAGAGCGGGTTACAGAGAGAGGGGAGGTAGAGCGGGTTACAGAGAGAGGGGAGGTAGAGCGGGTTACAGAGAGAGAGAGAGGTAGAGTGGGTTACAGAGAGAGGGGAGGTAGAGCGGGTTACAGAGAGAGAGAGAGGGGGGTAGAGCGGGTTACAGAGAGAGAGAGGTAGAGCGGGTTGCAGAGAGAGAGAGAGAGGGGTAGAGCGGATTACAGAGAGAGAGAGGTAGAGCGGGTTACAGAGAGAGAGAGGTAGAGCGGGTTACAGAGAGAGAGAGAGAGGGGTAGAGCGGGTTGCAGAGAGAGAGAGGTAGAGCTGGTTACAGAGAGAGAGAGGTAGAGCGGGTTACAGAGAGAGAGAGGTAGAGCTAGTTACAGAGAGAGGGAGGTAGAGCGGGTTACAGAGAGAGAGAGGTAGAGCGGGTTGCAGAGAGAGGGAGGTAGAGCGGGTTACAGAGAGAGAGAGGTAGAGCGGATTACAGAGAGAGAGAGGTAGAGCGGGTTACAGAGCGAGGGGAGGTAGAGCAGGTTACAGAGAGAGGGGAGGTAGAGCGGGTTACAGAGAGAGGGGAGGTAGAGCGGGTTACAGAGAGAGAGAGGTAGAGCGGGTTACAGAGAGAGGGGAGGTAGAGTGGGTTACAGAGAGAGGGGAGGTAGAGCGAGTTACAGAGAGAGAGAGAGGTAGAGCGGGTTACAGAGAGAGAGAGGTAGAGCGGGTTACAGAGAGAGAGAGAGGTAGAGTGGGTTACAGAGAGAAAGAGGTAGAGCGGGATTCAGAGAGAGAGAGAGGGGGGTAGAGCGGGTTACAGAGAGAGAGAGGTAGAGCGGGTTGCAGAGAGAGAGAAAGAGGGGTAGAGCGGATTACACAGAGAGAGAGGTAGAGCGGGTTACAGAGAGAGGGGAGGTAGAGCGGGTTACAGAGAGAGAGAGGTAGAGCGGGTTACAGAGAGAGAGGTTGAGCGGGTTACAGAGAGAGAGAGGGGTAGAGCGGATTACAGAGAGAGAGAGGTAGAGCGGGTTACAGAGAGAGGGGAGGTAGAGCGGGTTACAGAGAGAGGGGAGGTAGAGCGGGTTACAGAGAGAGGGAGGTAGAGCGGGTTACAGAGAGAGAGAGGTAGAGCTGGTTACAGAGAGCGAGAGAGGGGTAGAGCGGGTTGCAGAGAGAGAGAGGTAGAGCTGGTTACAGAGAGAGAGAGGTAGAGCGGGTTACAGAGAGAGAAAGGTAGAGAGAGAGGGGTAGAGCGGATTACAGAGAGAGAGAGGTAGAGCGGGTTACAGAGAGAGAGAGAGGTAGAGCGGGTTACAGAGAGAGAGAGGTAGAGCGGGTTACAGAGAGAGGGGAGGTAGAGCGGATTACAGAGAGAGAGAGGTAGAGCGGGTTACAGAGAGAGAGAGAGAGAGAGGGGTAGAGCGGATTACAGAGAGAGAGAGGTAGAGCGGGTTACAGAGAGAGGGGAGGTAGAGCGGGTTACAGAGAGAGGGGAGGTAGAGCGGGTTACAGAGAGAGAGAGAGGTAGAGTGGGTTACAGAGAGAGGGGAGGTAGAGCGGGTTACAGAGAGAGGGGTGGTAGAGCGGGTTACAGAGAGAGAGAGGTAGAGCGGGTTACAGAGAGAGAGAGGTAGAGCGGGTTACAGAGAGAGAGAGAGAGGGGTAGAGCGGGTTGCAGAGAGAGAGAGGTAGAGCTGGTTACAGAGAGAGAGGTAGAGCGGGTTACAGAGAGAGAGAGGTAGAGCGGGTTACAGAGAGTGAGAGGTAGAGCGGGTTACAGAGAGAGAGAGGTAGAGTGGGTTACAGAGAGAGAGAGAGAGGGGTAGAGCGGATTACAGAGAGAGAGAGGTATAGGGGGTTACAGAGAGAGGGGAGGTAGAGCGGGTTGCAGAGAGAGAGAGAGAGGGGTAGAGCGGATTACACAGAGAGAGAGGTAGAGCGGGTTACAGAGAGAGGTGAGGTAGAGCGGGTTGCAGAGAGAGAGGGGAAGAGCGGATTACAGAGAGAGAGAGGTCGAGCGGGTTACAGAGAGAGAGAGGTAGAGCGGATTACAGAGAGAGAGGGGTAGAGCGGATTACAGAGAGAGAGAGGTAGAGCAGATTACAGAGAGAGAGAGGTAGAGCGGATTACAGAGAGAGAGAGGTAGAGCGGGTTACAGAGAGAGGGGAGGTAGAGCGGGTTACAGAGAGAGAGAGGTAGAGCGGGTTACAGAGAGTGGGGAGGTAGAGCGGATTACAGAGAGAGAGAGGTAGAGCGGGTTACAGAGAGAGAGAGAGGGGTAGAGCGGGTTGCAGAGAGAGAGAGGTAGAGCGGGTTACAGAGAGAGAGAGGTAGAGCGGGTTACAGAGAGAGAGAGAGAGGGGTAGAGCGGATTACTGAGAGAGAGAGGTAGAGCGGGTTACAGAGAGAGAGGAGGTAGAGCAGGTTACAGAGAGAGGGGAGGTAGAGCGGGTTACAGAGAGAGAGAGAGAGGTAGAGCGGGTTACAGAGAGAGAGAGGTAGAGCGGATTACAGAGAGAGAGAGGTAGAGCGGGTTACAGAGAGAGAGAGGTAGAGCGGGTTATAGAGAGAGGGGAGGTAGAGCGGATTACAGACAGAGAGAGGTAGAGCGGGTTACAGAGAGAGAGAGGTAGAGGGGGTTACAGAGAGAGAGAGGGGGTTAGAGCGGGTTGCAGAGAGAGAGAGGTAGAGCGGGTTACAGAGAGAGAGAGGTAGAGCGGGTTATAGAGAGAGAGAGAGAGAGAGAGGGGTAGAGCGGATTACTGAGAGAGAGAGGTAGAGCGGGTTACAGAAAGAGGGGAGGTAGAGCAGGTTACAGAGAGAGGGGAGGTAGAGCGGGTTACAGAGAGAGAGAGAGGTAGAGCGGGTTACAGAGAGAGAGAGAGGTAGAGCGGGTTACAGAGAGAGGGGCGGTAGAGCGGGTTACAGAGAGAGGGGAGGTAGAGCGGGTTACAGAGAGAGGGGAGGTAGAGCGGGTTACAGAGAGAGAGAGGTAGAGCGGGTTACAGAGAGAGAGAGATAGGGGTAGAGTGGGTTACAGAGAGTGAGAGGTAGAGCAGGTTACAGAGAGAGAGAGGTAGAGCGGGTTACAGAGAGAGAGAGGTAGAGCGGATTACAGAGAGAGAGAGGTAGAGCGGGTTACAGAGAGAGAGAGAGAGGTAGAGGGGGTTACAGAGAGAAGGGGGTAGAGCGGGTTACAGAGAGAGAGAGGTAGAGCGGGTTACAGTGAGAGGGGAGGTAGAGCGGGTTACAGAGAGAGAGAGAGAGGTAGAGCGGGTTACAGAGAGGGAGAGAGGTAGAGCGGGTTACAGAGAGAGGGGAGGTAGAGCGGATTACAGAGAGAGAGAGAGAGTGGTAGAGCGGGTTACAGAGAGAGAGAGGTAGAGCGGGTTACAGAGAGAGAGAGAGAGGGGTAGAGCGGATTACAGAGAGAGAGAGGTAGAGCGGGTTACAGAGAGAGGGGAGGTAGAGCGGGTTACAGAGAGAGGGGAGGTAGAGCGGGTTACAGAGAGAGAGAGAGGTAGAGTGGGTTACAGAGAGAGGGGAGGTAGAGCGGGTTACAGAGAGAGGGAGGTAGAGAGGGTTACAGAGAGAGAGAGGTAGAGCTGGTTACAGAGAGAGAGAGATGTGTAGAGCGGGTTGCAGAGAGAGAGAGGTAGAGCTAGTTACAGAGAGAGAGAGGTAGAGCGGGTTACAGAGAGAGAAAGGTAGAGCGGGTTACAGAGAGAGAGAGGTAGAGCGGATTACAGAGAGAGAGGTAGAGCGGGTTACAGAGAGAGAGAGGTAGAGCGGGTTGCAGAGAGAGAAAGAGAGGGGTAGAGTGGATTACAGAGAGAGAGAGGTAGAGCGGGTTACAGAGAGAGGGGAGGTAGAGCGGGTTACAGAGAGAGGGGAGGTAGAGCGGGTTACAGAGAGATGGGAGGTAGAGCGGGTTACAGAGAGAGGGGAGGTAGAGCGGGTTGCAGAGAGAGGGGAGGTAGAGCGGGTTACAGAGAGAGAGAGGTAGAGCGGGTTACAGAGAGAGGGGAGGTAGAGCGGGTTACAGAGAGAGGGGAGGTAGAGCGAGTTACAGAGAGAGAGAGGTAGAGCGGGTTACAGAGAGAGAGGGGAGGTAGAGCGGGTTACAGAGAGAGGGGAGGTAGAGCGGGTTACAGAGAGAGAGAGAGGGGGGTAGAGCGGGTTACAGAGAGAGAGAGGTAGAGCGGGTTGCAGAGAGAGAGAGAGAGGGGTAGAGCGGATTACAGAGAGAGAGAGGTAGAGCGGGTTACAGAGAGAGGGGAGGTAGAGCGGGTTTCAGAGAGAGGGGAGGTAGAACGGGTTACAGAGAGAGAGAGAGGTAGAGCGGGTTACAGAGAGAGAGAGGTAGAGCAGGTTACAGAGAGAGAGAGAGAGGGGTAGAGCGGGTTGCAGAGAGAGAGAGGTAGAGCGGGTTACAGAGAGAGGGGAGGTAGAGCGGGTTACAGAGAGAGGGGAGGTAGAGCGAGTTACAGAGAGAGAGAGGTAGAGCGGGTTACAGAGAGAGGGGAGGTAGAGCGGGTTACAGAGAGAGGGGAGGTAGAGCGGGTTGCAGAGAGAGGGGAGGTAGAGCGGGTTACAGAGAGAGAGAGGTAGAGCGGGTTACAGAGAGAGGGGAGGTAGAGCGGGTTACAGAGAGAGGGGAGGTAGAGCGAGTTACAGAGAGAGAGAGGTAGAGCGGGTTACAGAGAGAGAGGGGAGGTAGAGCGGGTTACAGAGAGAGGGGAGGTAGAGCGGGTTACAGAGAGAGAGAGAGGGGGGTAGAGCGGGTTACAGAGAGAGAGAGGTAGAGCGGGTTGCAGAGAGAGAGAGAGAGGGGTAGAGCGGATTACAGAGAGAGAGAGGTAGAGCGGGTTACAGAGAGAGGGGAGGTAGAGCGGGTTTCAGAGAGAGTGGAGGTAGAACGGGTTACAGAGAGAGAGAGAGGTAGAGCGGGTTACAGAGAGAGAGAGGTAGAGCAGGTTACAGAGAGAGAGAGAGAGGGGTAGAGCGGGTTGCAGAGAGAGAGAGGTAGAGCTGGTTACAGAGAGAGAGAGGTAGAGCGGGTTACAGAGAGAGAGAGGTAGAGCTAGTTACAGAGAGAGGGAAGTAGAGCGGGTTACAGAGAGAGAGAGGTAGAGCGGGTTGCAGAGAGAGAGAGAGGTGGAGCGGGTTGCAGAGAGAGAGAGAGAGGGGTAGAGCGGATTACAGAGAGAGAGAGGTAGAGCGAGTTACAGAGCGAGGGGAGGTAGAGCAGGTTACAGAGAGAGGGGAGGTAGAGCGGGTTACAGAGAGAGGGGAGGTAGAGCGGGTTGCAGAGAGAGGGGAGGTAGAGCGGGTTACAGAGAGAGAGAGGTAGAGCAGGTTACAGAGAGAGAGAGAGAGAGGGGTAGAGCGGATTACAGAGAGAGAGAGGTCGAGCGGGTTACAGAGAGAGGGGAGGTAGAGCGGGTTACCGAGAGAGGGGAGGTAGAGCGGGTTACAGAGAGAGAGAGAGGTAGAGCGGGTTACAGAGAGAGAGAGGTAGAGCAGGTTACAGAGAGAGAGAGAGAGGGGTAGAGCGGGTTGCAGAGAGAGAGAGGTAGAGCGGGTTACAGAGAGAGGGGAGGTAGAGCGGGTTACAGAGAGAGGGGAGGTAGAGCGAGTTACAGAGAGAGAGAGGGGTAGAGCGGGTTACAGAGAGAGAGAGGTAGAGCAGGTTACAGAGAGAGAGAGAGAGGGGTAGAGCGGGTTGCAGAGAGAGAGAGCTAGAGCGGGTTACAGAGAGAGGGGAGGTAGAGCGGGTTACAGAGAGAGGGGAGGTAGAGCGAGTTACAGAGAGAGAGAGGTAGAGCGGGTTACAGAGAGAGGGGAGGTAGAGCGGGTTACAGAGAGAGGGGAGGTAGAGCGGGTTGCAGAGAGAGGGGAGGTAGAGCGGGTTACAGAGAGAGAGAGGTAGAGCGGGTTACAGAGAGAGGGGAGGTAGAGCGGGTTACAGAGAGAGGGGAGGTAGAGCGAGTTACAGAGAGAGAGAGGTAGAGCGGGTTACAGAGAGAGAGGGGAGGTAGAGCGGGTTACAGAGAGAGGGGAGGTAGAGCGGGTTACAGAGAGAGAGAGAGGGGGGTAGAGCGGATTACAGAGAGAGAGAGGTAGAGCGGGTTACAGAGAGAGGGGAGGTAGAGCGGGTTTCAGAGAGAGTGGAGGTAGAACGGGTTACAGAGAGAGAGAGAGGTAGAGCGGGTTACAGAGAGAGAGAGGTAGAGCAGGTTACAGAGAGAGAGAGAGAGGGGTAGAGCGGGTTGCAGAGAGAGAGAGGTAGAGCTGGTTACAGAGAGAGAGAGGTAGAGCGGGTTACAGAGAGAGAGAGGTAGAGCTAGTTACAGAGAGAGGGAAGTAGAGCGGGTTACAGAGAGAGAGAGGTAGAGCGGGTTGCAGAGAGAGAGAGAGGTGGAGCGGGTTGCAGAGAGAGAGAGAGAGGGGTAGAGCGGATTACAGAGAGAGAGAGGTAGAGCGAGTTACAGAGCGAGGGGAGGTAGAGCAGGTTACAGAGAGAGGGGAGGTAGAGCGGGTTACAGAGAGAGGGGAGGTAGAGCGGGTTGCAGAGAGAGGGGAGGTAGAGCGGGTTACAGAGAGAGAGAGGTAGAGCAGGTTACAGAGAGAGAGAGAGAGAGGGGTAGAGCGGATTACAGAGAGAGAGAGGTAGAGCGGGTTACAGAGAGAGGGGAGGTAGAGCGGGTTACAGAGAGGGGGAGGTAGAGCGGGTTACAGAGAGAGAGAGAGGTAGAGCGGGTTACAGAGAGAGAGAGAGGTAGAGGGGGTTACAGAGAGAGGGGAGGTAGAGCGGGTTACAGAGAGAGGGGAGGTAGAGCGGGATACAGAGAGAGAGAGGTAGAGCGGGTTTCAGAGAGAGAGAGAGAGGGGTAGAGCGGGTTGCAGAGAGAGAGAGGTAGAGCTGGTTACAGAGAGAGAGAGGTAGAGCGGGTTGCAGAGAGAGAGAGGTAGAACGGGTTGCAGAGAGAGAGAGAGAGAGGTGTAGAGCGGATTACAGAGAGAGAGAGGTAGAGCGGGTTACAGAGCGAGGGGAGGTAGAGCAGGTTACAGAGAGAGGGGAGGTAGAGCGGGTTACAGAGAGAGGGGAGGTAGAGCGGGTTTCAGAGAGAGGGGAGGTAGAGCGTGTTACAGAGAGAGAGAGGTAGAGCGGGTTACAGAGAGAGAGAGGTAGAGCGGGTTACAGAGAGAGGGGAGGTAGAGCGGGTTACAGAGAGAGGGGAGGTAGAGCGAGTTACAGAGAGAGAGAGAGGTAGAGCGGGTTACAGAGAGAGAGAGGTAGAGCGGGTTGCAGAGAGAGAGAGGTAGAGTGGGTTACAGAGAGAAAGAGGTAGAGCGGGATTCAGAGAGAGAGAGAGGGGGGTAGAGCGGGTTACAGAGAGAGAGAGGTAGAGCGGGTTGCAGAGAGAGAGAGAGAGGGGTAGAGCGGATTACACAGAGAGAGAGGTAGAGCGGGTTACAGAGAGAGGGGAGGTAGAGCGGGTTACAGAGAGAGAGAGAGGTAGAGCGGGTTACAGAGCGAGAGAGAGGTACAGCGGGTTACAGAGAGAGGGGAGGTAGAGCGGATTACAGAGAGAGAGAGAGAGAGGGGTAGAGCGGGTTACAGAGAGAGAGGTAGAGCGGGTTACAGAGAGAGAGAGGTAGAGCGGGTTACAGAGAGAGAGAGAGAGGGGTAGAGCGGATTACAGAGAGAGAGAGGTAGAGCGGGTTACAGAGAGAGGGGAGGTAGAGCGGGTTACAGAGAGAGGGGAGGTAGAGCGGGTTACAGAGAGAGGGAGGTAGAGCAGGTTACAGAGAGAGAGAGGTAGAGCTGGTTACAGAGAGAGGGGTAGAGCGGGTTGCAGAGAGAGAGAGGTAGAGCAGGTTACAGAAAGAGAAAGGTAGAGCGGGTTACAGAGAGTGAGAGGTAGAGCGGATTACAAAGAGAGAGAGGTAGAGCGGATTACAGAGAGAGGGGAGGTAGAGCAGGTTACAGAGAGAGGGGAGGTAGAGCGGGTTACAGAGAGAGGGGAGGTAGAGCGGGTTGCAGAGAGAGGGGAGGTAGAGCGGGTTACAGAGAGAGAGAGGTAGAGCGGGTTACAGAGAGAGGGGAGGTAGAGCGGGTTACAGAGAGAGGGGAGGTAGAGCGAGTTACAGAGAGAGAGAGGTAGAGCGGGTTACAGAGAGAGAGGGGAGGTAGAGCGGGTTACAGAGAGAGGGGAGGTAGAGCGGATTACAGAGAGAGAGAGAGAGTGGTAGAGCGGGTTACAGAGAGAGAGGTAGAGCGGGTTACAGAGAGAGAGAGGTAGAGCGGGTTACAGAGACAGAGAGAGAGGGGTAGAGCGGATTACAGAGAGAGAGAGGTAGAGCGGGTTACAGTGAGAGGGGAGGTAGAGCGGGTTACAGAGAGAGAGAGAGAGGTAGAGCGGGTTACAGAGAGAGAGAGAGGTAGAGCGGGTTACAGAGAGAGGGGAGGTAGAGCGGATTACAGAGAGAGAGAGAGAGTGGTAGAGCGGGTTACAGAGAGAGAGGTAGAGCGGGTTACAGAGAGAGAGAGGTAGAGCGGGTTACAGAGAGAGAGAGAGAGGGGTAGAGCGGATTACAGAGAGAGAGAGGTAGAGCGGGTTACAGAGAGAGGGGAGGTAGAGCGGGTTACAGAGAGAGGGGAGGTAGAGCGGGTTGCAGAGAGAGGGGAGGTAGAGCGGGTTACAGAGAGAGAGAGGTAGAGCGGGTTACAGAGAGAGGGGTGGTAGCGCGGGTTACAGAGAGAGGGGAGGTAGAGCGAGTTACAGAGAGAGAGAGGTAGAGCGGGTTACAGAGAGAGAGGGGAGGTAGAGCGGGTTACAGAGAGAGGGGAGGTAGAGCGGGTTACAGAGAGAGAGAGAGGGGGGTAGAGCGGGTTACAGAGAGAGAGAGGTAGAGCGGGTTGCAGAGAGAGAGAGAGAGGGGTAGAGCGGATTACAGAGAGAGAGAGGTAGAGCGGGTTACAGTGAGAGGGGAGGTAGAGCGGGTTTCAGAGAGAGTGGAGGTAGAACGGGTTACAGAGAGAGAGAGAGGTAGAGCGGGTTACAGAGAGAGAGAGGTGGAGCAGGTTACAGAGAGAGAGAGAGAGGGGTAGAGCGGGTTGCAGAGAGAGAGAGGTAGAGCTGGTTACAGAGAGAGAGAGGTAGAGCGGGTTACAGAGAGAGAGAGGTAGAGCTAGTTACAGAGAGAGGGAAGTAGAGCGGGTTACAGAGAGAGAGAGGTAGAGCGGGTTGCAGAGAGAGAGAGAGGTGGAGCGGGTTGCAGAGAGAGAGAGAGAGGGGTAGAGCGGATTACAGAGAGAGAGAGGTAGAGCGAGTTACAGAGCGAGGGGAGGTAGAGCAGGTTACAGAGAGAGGGGAGGTAGAGCGGGTTACAGAGAGAGGGGAGGTAGAGCGGGTTGCAGAGAGAGGGGAGGTAGAGCGGGTTACAGAGAGAGAGAGGTAGAGCAGGTTACAGAGAGAGAGAGAGAGAGGGGTAGAGCGGATTACAGAGAGAGAGAGGTAGAGCGGGTTACAGAGAGAGGGGAGGTAGAGCGGGTTACAGAGAGAGGGGAGGTAGAGCGGGTTACAGAGAGAGAGAGAGGTAGAGCGGGTTACAGAGAGAGAGAGGTAGAGCAGGTTACAGAGAGAGAGAGAGAGGGGTAGAGCGGGTTGCAGAGAGAGAGAGGTAGAGCGGGTTACAGAGAGAGGGGAGGTAGAGCGGGTTACAGAGAGAGGGGAGGTAGAGCGAGTTACAGAGAGAGAGAGAGGTAGAGCGGGTTACAGAGAGAGAGAGGTAGAGCAGGTTACAGAGAGAGAGAGAGAGAGGGGTAGAGCGGGTTGCAGAGAGAGAGAGCTAGAGCGGGTTACAGAGAGAGGGGAGGTAGAGCGGGTTACAGAGAGAGGGGAGGTAGAGCGAGTTACAGAGAGAGAGAGGTAGAGCGGGTTACAGAGAGAGGGGAGGTAGAGCGGGTTACAGAGAGAGGGGAGGTAGAGCGGGTTGCAGAGAGAGGGGAGGTAGAGCGGGTTACAGAGAGAGAGAGGTAGAGCGGGTTACAGAGAGAGGGGAGGTAGAGCGGGTTACAGAGAGAGGGGAGGTAGAGCGAGTTACAGAGAGAGAGAGGTAGAGCGGGTTACAGAGAGAGAGGGGAGGTAGAGCGGGTTACAGAGAGAGGGGAGGTAGAGCGGGTTACAGAGAGAGAGAGAGGGGGGTAGAGCGGATTACAGAGAGAGAGAGGTAGAGCGGGTTACAGAGAGAGGGGAGGTAGAGCGGGTTTCAGAGAGAGTGGAGGTAGAACGGGTTACAGAGAGAGAGAGAGGTAGAGCGGGTTACAGAGAGAGAGAGGTAGAGCAGGTTACAGAGAGAGAGAGAGAGGGGTAGAGCGGGTTGCAGAGAGAGAGAGGTAGAGCTGGTTACAGAGAGAGAGAGGTAGAGCGGGTTACAGAGAGAGAGAGGTAGAGCTAGTTACAGAGAGAGGGAAGTAGAGCGGGTTACAGAGAGAGAGAGGTAGAGCGGGTTGCAGAGAGAGAGAGAGGTGGAGCGGGTTGCAGAGAGAGAGAGAGAGGGGTAGAGCGGATTACAGAGAGAGAGAGGTAGAGCGAGTTACAGAGCGAGGGGAGGTAGAGCAGGTTACAGAGAGAGGGGAGGTAGAGCGGGTTACAGAGAGAGGGGAGGTAGAGCGGGTTGCAGAGAGAGGGGAGGTAGAGCGGGTTACAGAGAGAGAGAGGTAGAGCAGGTTACAGAGAGAGAGAGAGAGAGGGGTAGAGCGGATTACAGAGAGAGAGAGGTAGAGCGGGTTACAGAGAGAGGGGAGGTAGAGCGGGTTACAGAGAGAGGGGAGGTAGAGCGGGTTACAGAGAGAGAGAGAGGTAGAGCGGGTTACAGAGAGAGAGAGAGGTAGAGGGGGTTACAGAGAGAGGGGAGGTAGAGCGGGTTACAGAGAGAGGGGAGGTAGAGCGGGTTACAGAGAGAGAGAGGTAGAGCGGGTTACAGAGAGAGAGAGAGAGGGGTAGAGCGGGTTGCAGAGAGAGAGAGGTAGAGCTGGTTACAGAGAGAGAGAGGTAGAGCGGGTTGCAGAGAGAGAGAGGTAGAACGGGTTGCAGAGAGAGAGAGAGAGAGGTGTAGAGCGGATTACAGAGAGAGAGAGGTAGAGCGGGTTACAGAGCGAGGGGAGGTAGAGCAGGTTACAGAGAGAGGGGAGGTAGAGCGGGTTACAGAGAGAGGGGAGGTAGAGCGGGTTGCAGAGAGAGGGGAGGTAGAGCGTGTTACAGAGAGAGAGAGGTAGAGCGGGTTACAGAGAGAGAGAGGTAGAGCGGGTTACAGAGAGAGGGGAGGTAGAGCGGGTTACAGAGAGAGGGGAGGTAGAGCGAGTTACAGAGCGAGAGAGAGGTAGAGCGGGTTACAGAGAGAGAGAGGTAGAGCGGGTTGCAGAGAGAGAGAGGTAGAGTGGGTTACAGAGAGAAAGAGGTAGAGCGGGATTCAGAGAGAGAGAGAGGGGGGTAGAGCGGGTTACAGAGAGAGAGAGGTAGAGCGGGTTGCAGAGAGAGAGAGAGAGGGGTAGAGCGGATTACACAGAGAGAGAGGTAGAGCGGGTTACAGAGAGAGGGGAGGTAGAGCGGGTTACAGAGAGAGAGAGAGGTAGAGCGGGTTACAGAGCGAGAGAGAGGTACAGCGGGTTACAGAGAGAGGGGAGGTAGAGCGGATTACAGAGAGAGAGAGAGAGGGGTAGAGCGGGTTACAGAGAGAGAGGTAGAGCGGGTTACAGAGAGAGAGAGGTAGAGCGGGTTACAGAGAGAGAGAGAGAGGGGTAGAGCGGATTACAGAGAGAGAGAGGTAGAGCGGGTTACAGAGAGAGGGGAGGTAGAGCGGGTTACAGAGAGAGGGGAGGTAGAGCGGGTTACAGAGAGAGGGAGGTAGAGCAGGTTACAGAGAGAGAGAGGTAGAGCTGGTTACAGAGAGAGGGGTAGAGCGGGTTGCAGAGAGAGAGAGGTAGAGCAGGTTACAGAAAGAGAAAGGTAGAGCGGGTTACAGAGAGTGAGAGGTAGAGCGGATTACAAAGAGAGAGAGGTAGAGCGGATTACAGAGAGAGGGGAGGTAGAGCAGGTTACAGAGAGAGGGGAGGTAGAGCGGGTTACAGAGAGAGGGGAGGTAGAGCGGGTTGCAGAGAGAGGGGAGGTAGAGCGGGTTACAGAGAGAGAGAGGTAGAGCGGGTTACAGAGAGAGGGGAGGTAGAGCGGGTTACAGAGAGAGGGGAGGTAGAGCGAGTTACAGAGAGAGAGAGGTAGAGCGGGTTACAGAGAGAGAGGGGAGGTAGAGCGGGTTACAGAGAGAGGGGAGGTAGAGCGGATTACAGAGAGAGAGAGAGAGTGGTAGAGCGGGTTACAGAGAGAGAGGTAGAGCGGGTTACAGAGAGAGAGAGGTAGAGCGGGTTACAGAGACAGAGAGAGAGGGGTCGAGAGGATTACAGAGAGAGAGAGGTAGAGCGGGTTACAGTGAGAGGGGAGGTAGAGCGGGTTACAGAGAGAGAGAGAGAGGTAGAGCGGGTTACAGAGAGAGAGAGAGGTAGAGCGGGTTACAGAGAGAGGGGAGGTAGAGCGGATTACAGAGAGAGAGAGAGAGTGGTAGAGCGGGTTACAGAGAGAGAGGTAGAGCGGGTTACAGAGAGAGAGGTAGAGCGGGTTACAGAGAGAGAGAGAGAGGGGTAGAGCGGATTACAGAGAGAGAGAGGTAGAGCGGGTTACAGAGAGAGGGGAGGTAGAGCGGGTTACAGAGAGAGGGGAGGTAGAGCGGGTTGCAGAGAGAGGGGAGGTAGAGCGGGTTACAGAGAGAGAGAGGTAGAGCGGGTTACAGAGAGAGGGGAGGTAGAGCGGGTTACAGAGAGAGGGGAGGTAGAGCGAGTTACAGAGAGAGGGGAGGTAGAGCGGATTACAGAGAGAGAGAGAGAGTGGTAGAGCGGGTTACAGAGAGAGAGGTAGAGCGGGTTACAGAGAGAGAGAGGTAGAGCGGGTTACAGAGAGAGAGAGAGAGGGGTAGAGCGGATTACAGAGAGAGAGAGGTAGAGCGGGTTACAGTGAGAGGGGAGGTAGAGCGGGTTACAGAGAGAGAGAGAGAGGTAGAGCGGGTTACAGAGAGAGAGAGAGGTAGAGCGGGTTACAGAGAGAGGGGAGGTAGAGCGGATTACAGAGAGAGAGAGAGAGTGGTAGAGCGGGTTACAGAGAGAGAGGTAGAGCGGGTTACAGAGAGAGAGAGGTAGAGCGGGTTACAGAGAGAGAGAGAGAGGGGTAGAGCGGATTACAGAGAGAGAGAGGTAGAGCGGGTTACAGAGAGAGGGGAGGTAGAGCGGGTTACAGAGAGAGGGGAGGTAGAGCGGGTTACAGAGAGAGAGAGAGGTAGAGTGGGTTACAGAGAGAGGGGAGGTAGAGCGGGTTACAGAGAGAGGGAGGTAGAGAGGGTTACAGAGAGAGAGAGGTAGAGCTGGTTACAGAGAGAGAGAGATGGGTAGAGCGGGTTGCAGAGAGAGAGAGGTAGAGCTAGTTACAGAGAGAGAGAGGTAGAGCTAGTTACAGAGAGAGAGAGGTAGAGCGGGTTACAGAGAGAGGGGAGGTAGAGCGGGTTTCAGAGAGAGGGGAGGTAGAATGGTTTACAGAGAGAGAGAGAGGTAGAGCGGGTTACAGAGAGAGAGAGGTAGAGCAGGTTACAGAGAGAGAGAGAGAGGGGTAGAGCGGGTTGCAGAGAGAGAGAGGTAGAGCTGGTTACAGAGAGAGAGAGGTAGAGCGGGTTACAGAGAGAGAGAGGTAGAGCTAGTTACAGAGAGAGGGAAGTAGAGCGGGTTACAGAGAGAGAGAGGTAGAGCGGGTTGCAGAGAGAGAGAGGTGGAGCGGGTTGCAGAGAGAGAGAGAGAGGGGTAGAGCGGATTACAGAGATAGAGAGGTAGAGCGAGTTACAGAGCGAGGGGAGGTAGAGCAGGTTACAGAGAGAGGGGAGGTAGAGCGGGTTACAGAGAGAGGGGAGGTAGAGCGGGTTGCAGAGAGAGGGGAGGTAGAGCGGGTTACAGAGAGAGAGAGGTAGAGCAGGTTGCAGAGAGAGAGAGAGAGAGGGGTAGAGCGGATTACAGAGAGAGAGAGGTAGAGCGGGTTACAGAGAGAGGGGAGGTAGAGCGGGTTACAGAGAGAGGGGAGGTAGAGCGGGTTACAGAGAGAGAGAGAGGTAGAGCGGGTTACAGAGAGAGAGAGAGGTAGAGGGGGTTACAGAGAGAGGGGAGGTAGAGCGGGTTACAGAGAGAGGGGAGGTAGAGCGGGTTACAGAGAGAGAGAGGTAGAGCGGGTTACAGAGAGAGAGAGGTAGAGCGGGTTACAGAGAGAGAGAGAGAGGGGTAGAGCGGGTTGCAGAGAGAGAGAGGTAGAGCTGGTTACAGAGAGAGAGAGGTAGAGCGGGTTACAGAGAGAGAGAGGTAGAGCTAGTTACAGAGAGAGGGAGGTAGTGCGGGTTACAGAGAGAGAGAGGTAGAGCGGGTTGCAGAGAGAGAGAGGTAGAACGGGTTGCAGAGAGAGATAGAGATGTGTAGAGCGGATTACAGAGAGAGAGAGGTAGAGCGGGTTACAGAGAGTGGGGAGGTAGAGCGGGTTACAGAGAGAGGGGAGGTAGAGCGAGTTACAGAGAGAGAGAGAGGTAGAGCGGGTTACAGAGAGAGAGAGAGGTAGAGCGGGTTACAGAGAGAGAGAGGTAGAGTGGGTTAGAGAGAGAATGAGGTAGAGCGGGATTCAGAGAGAGAGAGAGGGGGGTAGAGCGGGTTACAGAGAGAGAGAGGTAGAGCGGGTTGCAGAGAGAGAGAGAGAGGGGTAGAGCGGATTACACAGAGAGAGAGGTAGAGCGGGTTACAGAGAGAGGGGAGGTAGAGCGGGTTACAGAGAGAGAGAGAGGTAGAGCGGGTTACAGAGCGAGAGAGAGGTACAGCGGGTTACAGAGAGAGGGGAGGTAGAGCGGATTACAGAGAGAGAGAGGTAGAGCGGGTTACAGAGAGAGAGGTAGAGCGGGTTACAGAGAGAGAGAGGTAGAGCGGGTTACAGAGAGAGAGAGAGAGGGGTAGAGCGGATTACAGAGAGAGAGAGGTAGAGCGGGTTACAGAGAGAGGGGAGGTAGAGCGGGTTACAGAGAGAGGGGAGGTAGAGCGGGTTACAGAGAGAGGGAGGTAGAGCAGGTTACAGAGAGAGAGAGGTAGAGCTGGTTACAGAGAGAGGGGTAGAGCGGGTTGCAGAGAGAGAGAGAGGTAGAGCAGGTTACAGAAAGAGAAAGGTAGAGCGGGTTACAGAGAGTGAGAGGTAGAGCGGGTTACAAAGAGAGAGAGGTAGAGCGGATTACAGAGAGAGAGGTAGAGCGGGTTACAGAGAGAGAGAGGTAGAGCGGGTTGCAGAGAGAGAGAGAGAGGGGTAGAGTGGATTACAGAGAGAGAGAGGTAGAGCGGGTTACAGAGAGAGGGCAGGTAGAGCGGGTTACAGAGAGAGGGGAGGTAGAGCGGGTTACAGAGAGAGGGGAGGTAGAGCGGGTTACAGAGAGAGGGGAGGTAGAGCGGGTTGCAGAGAGGGGGGAGGTAGAGCGGGTTACAGAGAGAGAGAGGTAGAGCGGGTTACAGAGAGAGGGGAGGTAGAGCGGGTTACAGAGATAGGGGAGGTAGAGCGAGTTACAGAGAGAGAGAGGTAGAGCGGGTTACAGAGAGAGAGGGTAGGTAGAGCGGGTTACAGAGAGAGGGGAGGTAGAGCGGGTTACAGAGAGAGAGAGAGGGGGGTAGAGCGGGTTACAGAGAGAGAGAGGTAGAGCGGGTTGCAGAGAGAGAGAGAGAGGGGTAGAGCGGATTACAGAGAGAGAGAGGTAGAGCGGGTTACAGAGAGAGGGGAGGTAGAGCGGGTTTCAGAGAGAGGGGAGGTAGAACGGGTTACAGAGAGATAGAGGTAGAGCGGGTTACAGAGAGAGAGAGGTAGAGCGGGTTACAGAGAGAGAGAGAGAGAGGTAGAGCGGGTTACAGAGAGAGGGGAGGTAGAGCGGATTACAGAGAGAGAGGTAGAGCGGGTTACAGAGAGAGAGAGAGGTAGAGCTGGTTACAGAGAGAGAGAGAGGGGTAGAGCGGGATGCAGAGAGAGAGAGGTAGAGCTGGTTACAGAGAGAGAGAGGTAGAGCGGGTTACAGAGATAGAAAGGTAGAGCGGGTTACAGAGAGTGAGAGGTAGAGCGGGTTACAAAGAGAGAGAGGTAGAGCGGATTACAGAGAGAGAGGTAGAGCGGGTTATAGAGAGAGAGAGGTAGAGCGGGTTGCAGAGAGAGAGAGAGAGGGGTAGAGTGGATTACAGAGAGTGAGAGGTAGAGCGGGTTACAGAGAGAGGGGAGGTAGAGCAGGTTACAGAGAGAGAGAGGTAGAGCGGGTTGCAAAGAGAGAGAGAGAGGGGTAGAGCGGATTACAGAGAGAGAGGTAGAGCGGGTTACAGAGAGAGGGGAGGTACAGCGGGTTACAGAGAGAGAGAGGTAGAGCGGGTTACATAGAGAGGGGAGGTAGAGCGGATTACAGAGAGAGAGAGAGAGAGGGGTAGAGCGGGTTACAGAGAGAGAGGTAGAGCGGGTTACAGAGAGAGAGAGGTAGAGCGGGTTACAGAGAGAGAGAGGTAGAGCGGGTTACATAGAGAGGGGAGGTAGAGCGGATTACAGAGAGAGAGAGAGAGGGGTAGAGCGGGTTACAGAGAGAGAGGTAGAGCGGGTTACAGAGAGAGAGAGGTAGAGCGGGTTACAGAGAGAGAGAGAGAGGGGTAGAGCGGATTACAGAGAGAGAGAGGTAGAGCGGGTTACAGAGAGAGGGGAGGTAGAGCGGGTTACAGAGAGAGGGGAGGTAGAGCGGGTTACAGAGAGATAGAGAGGTAGAGTGGGTTACAGAGAGAGGGGAGTTAGAGCGGGTTACAGAGAGAGAGAGGTAGAGCGGGTTACAGAGAGAGAGAGGTAGAGCTGGTTACAGAGAGAGAGAGGGGTAGAGCGGGTTGCAGAGAGAGAGAGGTAGAGCTGGTTACAGAGAGAGAGAGGTAGAGCGGGTTACAGAGAGAGAAAGGTAGAGCGGGTTACAGCGAGTGAGAGGTAGAGCGGGTTACAAAGAGAGAGAGGTAGAGCGGATTACAGAGAGAGAGGTAGAGCAGGTTACAGAGAGTGAGAGGTAGAGCGGGTTACAAAGAGAGAGGGGAGGTAGAGCGGATTACAGAGAGAGAGAGGTAGAGCGGGTTACAGAGAGAGAGAGAGAGAGGGGTAGAGCGGATTACAGAGAGAGAGAGGTAGAGCGGGTTACAGAGAGAGGGGAGGTAGAGCGGGTTACAGAGAGAGGGGAGGTAGAGCGGGTTACTGAGAGAGAGAGAGGTAGAGTGGGTTACAGAGAGAGGGGAGGTAGAGCGGGTTACAGAGAGAGGGGTGGTAGAGCGGGTTACAGAGAGAGGGGTGGTAGAGCGGGTTACAGAGAGAGAGGTAGTGCGGGTTACAGAGAGAGAGAGGTAGAGCGGGTTGCAGAGAGAGAGAGAGAGAGGGGTAGAGTGGATTACACAGATAGAGTGGTAGAGAGGGTTAGAGAGAGAGGGGAGGTAGAGCGGGTTACAGAGAGAGAGAGGTAGAGCGGGATGCATAGAGAGAGAGAGAGGGGTAGAGCGGATTACAGAGAGAGAGAGGTAGAGCGGGTTACGGAGAGAGGGGAGGTAGAGCGGGTTACAGAGAGAGGGGAGGTAGAGCGGGTTACAGAGAGAGAGAGAGAGAGAGGTAGATCGGGTTACAGAGAGAGGGGAGGTAGAGCGGGTTACAGAGAGAGGGGTGGTAGAGCGGGTTACAGAGAGAGAGAAGTAGAGCGGGTTACGGAGAGAGGGGAGGTAGAGCGGGTTACAGAGAGAGGGGAGGTAGAGCGGGTTACAGAGAGAGAGAGAGAGAGGTAGATCGGGTTACAAAGAGAGAGAGGTAGACCGGATTACAGAGAGAGAGGTAGAGCGGGTTACAGAGAGAGAGAGGTAGAGCGGGTTGCAGAGAGAGAGAGAGAGGGGTAGAGTGGATTACAGAGAGAGAGAGGTAGAGCGGGTTACAGAGAGAGGGCAGGTAGAGCGGGTTACAGAGAGAGGGGAGGTAGAGCGGGTTACAGAGAGAGGGGAGGTAGAGCGGGTTACAGAGAGAGGGGAGGTAGAGCGGGTTGCAGAGAGAGGGGAGGTAGAGCGGGTTACAGAGAGAGAGAGGTAGAGCGGGTTACAGAGAGAGGGGAGGTAGAGCGGGTTACAGAGAGAGGGGAGGTAGAGCGAGTTACAGAGAGAGAGAGGTAGAGCGGGTTACAGAGAGAGAGGGGAGGTAGAGCGGGTTACAGAGAGAGGGGAGGTAGAGCGGGTTACAGAGAGAGAGAGAGGGGGGTAGAGCGGGTTACAGAGAGAGAGAGGTAGAGCGGGTTGCAGAGAGAGAGAGAGAGGGGTAGAGCGGATTACAGAGAGAGAGAGGTAGAGCGGGTTACAGAGAGAGGGGAGGTAGAGCGGGTTTCAGAGAGAGGGGAGGTAGAACGGGTTACAGAGAGATAGAGGTAGAGCGGGTTACAGAGAGAGAGAGGTAGAGCGGGTTACAGAGAGAGAGAGAGAGAGGTAGAGCGGGTTACAGAGAGAGGGGAGGTAGAGCGGATTACAGAGAGAGAGGTAGAGCGGGTTACAGAGAGAGAGAGAGGTAGAGCTGGTTACAGAGAGAGAGAGAGGGGTAGAGCGGGATGCAGAGAGAGAGAGGTAGAGCTGGTTACAGAGAGAGAGAGGTAGAGCGGGTTACAGAGATAGAAAGGTAGAGCGGGTTACAGAGAGTGAGAGGTAGAGCGGGTTACAAAGAGAGAGAGGTAGAGCGGATTACAGAGAGAGAGGTAGAGCGGGTTATAGAGAGAGAGAGGTAGAGCGGGTTGCAGAGAGAGAGAGAGAGGGGTAGAGTGGATTACAGGGAGTGAGAGGTAGAGCGGGTTACAGAGAGAGGGGAGGTAGAGCAGGTTACAGAGAGAGAGAGGTAGAGCGGGTTGCAAAGAGAGAGAGAGAGGGGTAGAGCGGATTACAGAGAGAGAGGTAGAGCGGGTTACAGAGAGAGGGGAGGTACAGCGGGTTACAGAGAGAGCGAGAGGTAGAGCGGGTTACATAGAGAGGGGAGGTAGAGCGGATTACAGAGAGAGAGAGAGAGGGGTAGAGCGGGTTACAGAGAGAGAGGTAGAGCGGGTTACAGAGAGAGAGAGGTAGAGCGGGTTACAGAGAGAGAGAGGTAGAGCGGGTTACATAGAGAGGGGAGGTAGAGCGGATTACAGAGAGAGAGAGAGAGGGGTAGAGCGGGTTACAGAGAGAGAGGTAGAGCGGGTTACAGAGAGAGAGAGGTAGAGCGGGTTACAGAGAGAGAGAGAGAGGGGTAGAGCGGATTACAGAGAGAGAGAGGTAGAGCGGGTTACAGAGAGAGGGGAGGTAGAGCGGGTTACAGAGAGAGAGAGAGAGAGGTAGATCGGGTTACAGAGAGAGGGGAGGTAGAGCGGGTTACAGAGAGAGGGGTGGTAGAGCGGGTTACAGAGAGAGAGAAGTAGAGCGGGTTACGGAGAGAGGGGAGGTAGAGCGGGTTACAGAGAGAGGGGAGGTAGAGCGGGTTACAGAGAGAGAGAGAGAGAGGTAGATCGGGTTACAGAGAGAGAGAGGTAGAGCGGGTTACAGAGAGAGAGAGGTAGAGCGGATTACAGAGAAAGAGAGGTAGTGCGGGTTACAGAGAGAGAGAGGTAGAGCGGGTTACAGAGAGAGAGAGGTAGAGCGGATTACAGAGAGAGAGAGGTAGTGCGGGTTACAGAGAGAGAGAGGTAGAGCGGGTTCCAGAGAGAGAGAGGGGTAGAGTGGATTACAGAGAGAGAGAGGTAGAACGGGTTACAGAGAGAGGGGAGGTAGAGCGGGTTACAGAGAGAGAGAGGTAGAGCGGGTTGCAGAGAGAGAGAGAGAGGGGTAGAGAGGATTACAGAGAGAGAGAGGTAGAGCGGGTTACAGAGAGAGGGGAGGTAGAGCGGGTTACAGAGAGAAGGGAGGTAGAGCGGGTTACAGAGAGAGAGAGAGAGAGGTAGATCGGGTTACAGAGAGAGAGTGGTAGAGCGGGTTACAGAGAGAGGGGAGGTAGAGCGGATTACAGAGAGAGAGAGGTAGAGCGGGTTACAGAGAGAGAGAGAGAGCGGGTTACAGAGAGAGAGAGAGAGGGGTAGAGCGGATTACAGAGAGAGAGGTAGAGCGGGTTACAGAGAGAGGGGAGGTAAAGCGGGTTACAGAGAGAGAGAGAGGTAGAGCGGGTTACATAGAGAGGGGAGGTAGAGCGGATTACAGAGAGAGAGAGAGAGGGGTAGAGCGGGTTACAGAGAGAGAGGTAGAGCGGGTTACAGAGAGAGAGAGGTAGAGCGGGTTACAGAGAGAGAGAGGTAGAGCGGGTTACATAGAGAGGGGAGGTAGAGCGGATTACAGAGAGAGAGAGAGAGGGGTAGAGCGGGTTACAGAGAGAGAGGTAGAGCGGGTTACAGAGAGAGAGAGGTAGAGCGGGTTACAGAGAGAGAGAGAGAGGGGTAGAGCGGATTACAGAGAGAGAGAGGTAGAGCGGGTTACAGAGAGAGGGGAGGTAGAGCGGGTTACAGAGAGAGAGAGAGAGAGGTAGATCGGGTTACAGAGAGAGGGGAGGTAGAGCGGGTTACAGAGAGAGGGGTGGTAGAGCGGGTTACAGAGAGAGAGAAGTAGAGCGGGTTACGGAGAGAGGGGAGGTAGAGCGGGTTACAGAGAGAGGGGAGGTAGAGCGGGTTACAGAGAGAGAGAGAGAGAGGTAGATCGGGTTACAGAGAGAGAGAGGTAGAGCGGGTTACAGAGAGAGAGAGGTAGAGCGGATTACAGAGAAAGAGAGGTAGTGCGGGTTACAGAGAGAGAGAGGTAGAGCGGGTTACAGAGAGAGAGAGGTAGAGCGGATTACAGAGAGAGAGAGGTAGTGCGGGTTACAGAGAGAGAGAGGTAGAGCGGGTTCCAGAGAGAGAGAGGGGTAGAGTGGATTACAGAGAGAGAGAGGTAGAACGGGTTACAGAGAGAGGGGAGGTAGAGCGGGTTACAGAGAGAGAGAGGTAGAGCGGGTTGCAGAGAGAGAGAGAGAGGGGTAGAGCGGATTACAGAGAGAGAGAGGTAGAGCGGGTTACAGAGAGAGGGGAGGTAGAGCGGGTTACAGAGAGAAGGGAGGTAGAGCGGGTTACAGAGAGAGAGAGAGAGAGGTAGATCGGGTTACAGAGAGAGAGTGGTAGAGCGGGTTACAGAGAGAGGGGAGGTAGAGCGGATTACAGAGAGAGAGAGGTAGAGCGGGTTACAGAGAGAGAGAGAGAGCGGGTTACAGAGAGAGAGAGAGAGGGGTAGAGCGGATTACAGAGAGAGAGAGGTAGAGCGGGTTACAGAGAGAGGGCAGGTAGAGCGGGTTACAGAGAGAGGGGAGGTAGAGCGGGTTACAGAGAGAGGGGAGGTAGAGCGGGTTACAGAGAGAGGGGAGGTAGAGCGGGTTACAGAGAGAGGGGAGGTAGAGCGAGTTACAGAGAGAGAGAGGTAGAGCGGGTTACAGAGAGAGAGGGGAGGTAGAGCGGGTTACAGAGAGAGGGGAGGTAGAGCGGGTTACAGAGAGAGAGAGAGGGGGGTAGAGCGGGTTACAGAGAGAGAGAGGTAGAGCGGGTTGCAGAGAGAGAGAGAGAGGGGTAGAGCGGATTACAGAGAGAGAGAGGTAGAGCGGGTTACAGAGAGAGGGGAGGTAGAGCGGGTTTCAGAGAGAGGGGAGGTAGAACGGGTTACAGAGAGATAGAGGTAGAGCGGGTTACAGAGAGAGAGAGGTAGAGCGGGTTACAGAGAGAGAGAGAGAGAGGTAGAGCGGGTTACAGAGAGAGGGGAGGTAGAGCGGATTACAGAGAGAGAGGTAGAGCGGGTTACAGAGAGAGAGAGAGGTAGAGCTGGTTACAGAGAGAGAGAGAGGGGTAGAGCGGGATGCAGAGAGAGAGAGGTAGAGCTGGTTACAGAGAGAGAGAGGTAGAGCGGGTTACAGAGATAGAAAGGTAGAGCGGGTTACAGAGAGTGAGAGGTAGAGCGGGTTACAAAGAGAGAGAGGTAGAGCGGATTACAGAGAGAGAGGTAGAGCGGGTTATAGAGAGAGAGAGGTAGAGCGGGTTGCAGAGAGAGAGAGAGAGGGGTAGAGTGGATTACAGAGAGTGAGAGGTAGAGCGGGTTACAGAGAGAGGGGAGGTAGAGCAGGTTACAGAGAGAGAGAGGTAGAGCGGGTTGCAAAGAGAGAGAGAGAGGGGTAGAGCGGATTACAGAGAGAGAGGTAGAGCGGGTTACAGAGAGAGGGGAGGTACAGCGGGTTACAGAGAGAGAGAGAGGTAGAGCGGGTTACATAGAGAGGGGAGGTAGAGCGGATTACAGAGAGAGAGAGAGAGGGGTAGAGCGGGTTACAGAGAGAGAGGTAGAGCGGGTTACAGAGAGAGAGAGGTAGAGCGGGTTACAGAGAGAGAGAGGTAGAGCGGGTTACATAGAGAGGGGAGGTAGAGCGGATTACAGAGAGAGAGAGAGAGGGGTAGAGCGGGTTACAGAGAGAGAGGTAGAGCGGGTTACAGAGAGAGAGAGGTAGAGCGGGTTACAGAGAGAGAGAGAGAGGGGTAGAGCGGATTACAGAGAGAGAGAGGTAGAGCGGGTTACAGAGAGAGGGGAGGTAGAGCGGGTTACAGAGAGAGAGAGAGAGAGGTAGATCGGGTTACAGAGAGAGGGGAGGTAGAGCGGGTTACAGAGAGAGGGGTGGTAGAGCGGGTTACAGAGAGAGAGAAGTAGAGCGGGTTACGGAGAGAGGGGAGGTAGAGCGGGTTACAGAGAGAGGGGAGGTAGAGCGGGTTACAGAGAGAGAGAGAGAGAGGTAGATCGGGTTACAGAGAGAGAGAGGTAGAGCGGGTTACAGAGAGAGAGAGGTAGAGCGGATTACAGAGAAAGAGAGGTAGTGCGGGTTACAGAGAGAGAGAGGTAGAGCGGGTTACAGAGAGAGAGAGGTAGAGCGGATTACAGAGAGAGAGAGGTAGTGCGGGTTACAGAGAGAGAGAGGTAGAGCGGGTTCCAGAGAGAGAGAGGGGTAGAGTGGATTACAGAGAGAGAGAGGTAGAACGGGTTACAGAGAGAGGGGAGGTAGAGCGGGTTACAGAGAGAGAGAGGTAGAGCGGGTTGCAGAGAGAGAGAGAGAGGGGTAGAGCGGATTACAGAGAGAGAGAGGTAGAGCGGGTTACAGAGAGAGGGGAGGTAGAGCGGGTTACAGAGAGAAGGGAGGTAGAGCGGGTTACAGAGAGAGAGAGAGAGAGGTAGATCGGGTTACAGAGAGAGAGTGGTAGAGCGGGTTACAGAGAGAGGGGAGGTAGAGCGGATTACAGAGAGAGAGAGGTAGAGCGGGTTACAGAGAGAGAGAGAGAGCGGGTTACAGAGAGAGAGAGAGAGGGGTAGAGCGGATTACAGAGAGAGAGAGGTAGAGCGGGTTACAGAGAGAGAGAGAGAGAGGGGTAGAGCGGGTTGCAGAGAGTGAGAGGTAGAGCTGGTTACAGAGAGAGAGAGGTAGAGCGGGTTACAGATAGAGAGAGGTAGAGTGGGTTACAGAGAGAGGGGAGGTAGAGCGGGTTACAGAGAGAGAGAGAGGTAGAGTGCGTTACAGAGAGAGGGGAGGTAGAGGGGGTTACAGAGAGAGGGGTGGTAGAGCGGGTTACAGAGAGAGAGGTAGAGCGGGTCACAGAGAGAGAGAGGTAGAGCGGGTTACAGAGAGAGAGAGAGAGGGGTAGAGCAGGTTGCAGAGAGAGAGAGGTAGAGCTGGTTACAGAGAGAGAGAGGTAGAGCGGGTTACAGAGAGAGAGAGGTAGAGCGGGTTACAGAGAGTGAGAGGTAGAGCGGGTTACAGAGAGAGAGAGGTAGAGCGGATTACAGAGAGAGAGGAAGAGCGGGTTACAGAGAGAGAGAGGTAGAGCGGGTTGCAGAGAGAGAGAGAGAGGGGTAGAGTGCATTACAGATAGAGAGAGGTAGAGCGGGTTACAGAGAGAGGGTAGGTAGAGCGGGTTACAGAGAGAGGGGAGGTAGAGCGGGTTGCAGAGAGAGGGGAGGTAGAGCGGGTTACAGAGAGAGAGAGGTAGAGCGGGTTACAGAGAGAGGGGAGGTAGAGCGGGTTACAGAGAGAGGGGAGGTAGAGCGGGTTACAGAGAGAGAGAGAGGTAGAGCGGGTTACAGAGAGAGAGAGGTAGAGCGGGTTACAGAGAGAGAGAGGTAGAGCGGGTTACAGAGAGAGGGGAGGTAGAGCGGGTTACAGAGAGAGGGGAGGTAGAGCGGGGTACAGAGAGAGAGAGAGGTAGAGCGGGTTACAGAGAGAGAGAGGTAGAGCGGGTTACAGAGAGAGAGAGGTAGAGCGGGTTACAGAGAGAGAGGTAGAGCGGGTTACAGAGAGTGAGAGGTAGAGCGGGTTACAGAGAGAGAGAGGTAGAGCGGATTACAGAGAGAGAGGTAGAGCGGGTTACAGAGAGAGAGAGGTAGAGCGGGTTACAGAGAGAGGGGAGGTAGTGCGAGTTACAGAGAGAGAGAGGTAGAGCGGATTACAGAGAGAGAGGGGAGGTAGAGCGGGTTACAGAGAGAGAGAGGGGGGGGTAGAGCGGGTTACAGAGAGAGAGAGGTAGAGCGGGTTGCAGAGAGAGAGAGAGAGAGGGGTAGAGTGCATTACAGATAGAGAGAGGTAGAGCGGGTTACAGAGAGAGTGGAGGTAGAGCGGGTTACAGAGAGAGGGGAGGTAGAGCGGGTTACAGAGAGAGGGTAGGTAGAGCGGGTTACAGAGAGAGAGAGGTAGAGCGGGTTGCAGAGAGAGAGAGAGAGGGGTAGAGTGCTTTACAGATAGAGCGAGGGAGCGCGGGTTACAGAGAGAGTGGAGGTAGAGCGGGTTACAGAGAGAGAGAGAGAGGGGTAGAGCGGATTACAGAGAGAGAGAGGTAGAGCGGGTTACAGAGAGAGGGGAGGTAGAGCGGGTTACAGAGAGAGGGGAGGTAGAGCGGGTTACAGAGAGAGAGGTAGAGCGGGTTACAGAGAGAGAGAGAGAGGGGTAGAGCGGATTACAGAGAGAGAGAGGTAGAGCGGGTTACAGAGAGAGGGGAGGTAGAGCGGGTTACAGAGAGAGGGGAGGTAGAGCGGGTTACACAGAGAGAGAGAGGTAGAGTGGGTTACAGAGAGAGGGGAGGTAGAGTGGGTTACAGAGAGAGGGGTGGTAGAGTGGGTTACAGAGAGAGAGAAGTAGAGTGGGTTACAGAGAGAGAGAGGTAGAGCGGGTTACAGAGAGAGAGAGAGAGAGAGAGGGGTAGAGCGGGTTACAGAGAGAGAGAGGTAGAGCGGGTTACAGAGAGAGAGGTAGAGCGGGTTACAGAGAGAGAGAGAGAGGGGTAGAGTGAATTACAGAGAGAGAGAGGTAGAGCGGGTTACAGAGAGAGAGAGGTAGAGCGGATTACAGAGAGAGAGGTAGTGCGAGTTACAGAGAGAGAGAGGTAGAGCGGGTTGCAGAGAGAGAGAGAGAGAGGGGTAGAGTGGATTACAGAGAGAGAGAGGTAGAGCGGGTTACAGAGAGAGGGGAGGTAGAGCGGGTTACAGAGAGAGAGAGGTAGAGTGGGTTGCAGAGAGAGAGAGAGAGGGGTAGAGCGGATTACAGAGAGAGAGAGGTAGAGCGGGTTACAGAGAGAGGGGAGGTAGAGCGGGTTACAGAGAGAGAGAGAGGTAGAGTGGGTTACAGAGAGAGGGGAGTTAGAGCGGGTTTCAGAGAGAGGGGAGGTAGAGCGTGTTACAGAGAGAGAGAGAGGTAGAGCGGGTTACAGAGAGAGAGAGGTAGAGCGGGTTACAGAGAGAGGGGAGGTAGAGCGGATTACAGAGAGAGAGGTAGAGAGGGTTACAGAGAGAGAGAGAGGTAGAGCTGGTTACAGAGAGAGAGAGAGGGGTAGAGCGGGATGCAGAGAGAGAGAGGTAGAGCTGGTTACAGAGAGAGAGAGGTAGAGCGGGTTACAGAGAGAGGGGAGGTAGTGCGAGTTACAGAGAGAGAGAGGTAGAGCGGATTACAGAGAGAGAGGGGCGGTAGAGCGGGTTACAGAGAGAGGGGAGGTAGAGCGGGTTACAGAGAGAGAGAGAGGGGGGTAGAGCGGGTTACAGAGAGAGAGAGGTAGAGCGGGTTGCAGAGAGAGAGAGAGGGGTAGAGTGCATTACAGATAGAGAGAGGTAGAGCGGGTTAGAGAGAGAGTGGAGGTAGAGCGGGTTACAGAGAGATGGGAGGTAGAGCGGGTTACAGAGAGAGAGAGGTAGAGCGGGTTGCAGAGAGAGAGAGAGAGGGGTAGAGTGCATTACAGATAGAGAGAGGTAGAGCGGGTTACAGAGAGAGTGGAGGTAGAGCGGGTTACAGAGAGAGGGGAGGTAGAGCGGGTTACAGAGAGAGGGTAGGTAGAGCGGGTTACAGAGAGGGGGGAGGTAGAGCGGGTTACAGAGAGAGAGAGAAGGGGGTAGAGCGGGTTACAGAGAGAGAGAGGTAGAGCGGGTTGCAGAGAGAGAGAAAGAGAGAGGGGTAGAGCGGATTACAGAGAGAGAGAGGTAGAGCGGGTTACAGAGAGAGGGGAGGTAGAGCGGGTTTCAGAGAGAGGGGAGGTAGAGCGTGTTACAGAGAGAGAGAGAGGTAGAGAGGGTTACAGAGAGAGAGAGGTAGAGCGGGTTACAGAGAGAGGGGAGGTAGAGCGGATTACAGAGAGAGAGAGGTAGAGCGGGTTACAGAGAGAGAGAGAGAGGGGTAGAGCGGATTACAGAGAGAGAGAGGTAGAGCGGGTTACAGAGAGAGGGGAGGTAGAGCGGGTTACAGAGAGAGGGGAGGTAGAGCGGGTTACAGAGAGAGAGAGAGGTAGAGTGGGTTACAGAGAGAGGGGAGGTAGAGTGGGTTACAGAGAGAGGGGTGGTAGAGTGGGTTACAGAGAGAGAGAGGTAGAGCGGGTTACAGAGAGAGAGAGAGAGAGAGAGAGGGGTAGAGCGGGTTACAGAGAGAGAGAGGTAGAGCGGGTTACAGAGAGAGAGAGAGGTAGAGCGGGTTACAGAGAGAGAGAGAGAGGGGTAGAGTGAATTACAGAGAGAGAGAGGTAGAGCGGGTTACAGAGAGAGAGAGGTAGAGCGGATTACAGAGAGAGAGGTAGTGCGGGTTACAGAGAGAGAGAGGTAGAGCGGGTTGCAGAGAGAGAGAGAGAGGGGTAGAGTGGATTACAGAGAGAGAGAGGTAGAGCGGGTTACAGAGAGAGGGGAGGTAGAGCGGGTTACAGAGAGAGAGAGGTAGAGCGGGTTGCAGAGAGAGAGAGAGAGGGGTAGAGCGGATTACAGAGAGAGAGAGGTAGAGCGGGTTACAGAGAGAGGGGAGGTAGAGCGGGTTACAGAGAGAGGGGAGGTAGAGCGGGTTACAGAGAGAGAGAGAGAGAGAGAGAGGTAGATCGGGTTACAGAGAGAGGGGAGGTCGAGCGGGTTACAGAGAGAGGGGTGGTAGAGCGGGTTACAGAGAGAGAGAAGTAGAGCGGGTTACAGAGAGAGAGAGGTAGAGCCGGTTACAGAGAGAGAGAGAGAGAGGGGTAGAGCGGGTTGCAGAGAGTGAGAGGTAGAGCTGGTTACAGAGAGAGAGAGGTAGAGCGGGTTACAGAGAGTGAAAGGTAGAGCGGGTTACAGAGAGAGAGAGGTAGAGCGGATTACAGAGAGAGAGAGGTAGTGCGGGTTACAGAGAGAGAGAGAGGTAGAGCGGGTTGCAGAGAGAGAGAGGTAGTGCGGGTTACAGAGAGAGAGAGGTAGAGCGGGTTGCAGAGAGAGAGAGAGAGGGGTAGAGTGGATTACAGAGAGAGAGAGGTAGAGCGGGTTACAGAGAGAGGGGAGGTAGAGCGGGTTACAGAGAGAGAGAGGTAGAGCGGGTTACAGAGAGTGGGGAGGTAGAGCGGGTTGCAGAGAGAGAGAGAGAGGGGTAGAGTGGATTACAGAGAGAGAGAGGTATAGCGGGTTACAGAGAGAGGGGAGGTAGAGCGGGTTACAGAGAGAGAGAGGTAGAGCGGGTTGCAGAGAGAGAGAGAGAGCGGTAGAGCGGATTACAGAGAGAGAGAGGTAGAGCGGGTTACAGAGAGAGGGGAGGTAGAGCGGGTTACAGAGAGAGAGAGAGAGAGAGAGAGAGGTAGATCGGGTTACAGAGAGAGGGGAGGTCGAGCGGGTTACAGAGAGAGGGGTGGTAGAGCGGGTTACAGAGAGAGAGAAGTAGAGCGGGTTACAGAGAGAGAGAGGTAGAGCCGGTTACAGAGAGAGAGAGAGAGAGAGGGGTAGAGCGGGTTGCAGAGAGTGAGAGGTAGAGCTGGTTACAGAGAGAGAGAGGTAGAGCGGGTTACAGAGAGTGAGAGGTAGAGCGGGTTACAGAGAGAGAGAGGTAGAGCGGATTACAGAGAGAGAGAGGTAGTGCGGGTTACAGAGAGAGAGAGGTAGAGCGGGTTGCAGAGAGAGAGAGGTAGTGCGGGTTACAGAGAGAGAGAGGTAGAGCGGGTTGCAGAGAGAAGAGAGAGGGGTAGAGTGGATTACAGAGAGAGAGAGGTAGAGCGGGTTACAGAGAGAGGGGAGGTAGAGCGGGTTACAGAGAGAGAGAGGTAGAGCGGGTTGCAGAGAGAGAGAGAGAGAGGGGTAGAGCGGATTACAGAGAGAGAGAGGTAGAGCGGGTTACAGAGAGAGGGGAGGTAGAGCGGGTTACAGAGAGAGGGGAGGTAGAGCGGGTTACAGAGAGAGAGAGAGAGAGGTAGATCGGGTTACAGAGAGAGAGTGGTAGAGCGGGTTACAGAGAGAGAGAGAGAGAGGTAGAGCGGGTTGCAGAGAGAGAGAGGTAGAGCGGGTTACAGAGAGAGAGAGAGAGGGGTAGAGCGGATTACAGAGAGAGAGGAGGTAGAGCGGGTTACAGAGAGAGAGAGGTAGAGCGGGTTGCAGAGAGAGAGAGAGAGGGGTAGAGCGGATTACAGAGAGAGAGAGGTAGAGCGGGTTACAGAGAGAGGGGAGGTAGAGCGGGTTACAGAGAGAGGGGAGGTAGAGCGGGTTACAGAGAGAGAGAGAGAGGTAGATCGGGTTACAGAGAGAGAGAGGTAGAGCGGGTTACAGAGAGAGAGAGAGAGAGAGGTAGAGCGGGTTGCAGAGAGAGAGAGGTAGAGCGGGTTACAGAGAGAGAGAGAGAGGGGTAGAGCGGATTACAGAGAGAGAGGAGGTAGAGCGGGATACAGAGAGAGAGAGGTAGAGCGGGTTGCAGAGAGAGAGAGAGAGGGGTAGAGCGGATTACAGAGAGAGAGAGGTAGAGCGGGTTACAGAGAGAGGGGAGGTAGAGCGGGTTACAGAGAGAGGGGAGGTAGAGCGGGTTACAGAGAGAGAGAGAGAGGTAGATCGGGTTACAGAGAGAGGGGAGGTTGAGCGGGTTACAGAGAGAGGGGTGGTAGAGCGGGTTACAGAGAGAGAGAAGTAGAGCGGGTTACAGAGAGAGAGAGGTAGAGCCGGTTACAGAGAGAGAGAGAGAGAGGGGTAGAGCGGGTTGCAGAGAGTGAGAGGTAGAGCTGGTTACAGAGAGAGAGAGGTAGAGCGGGTTACAGAGAGTGAGAGGTAGAGCGGGTTACAGAGAGAGAGAGGTAGAGCGGATTACAGAGAGAGAGAGGTAGTGCGGGTTACAGAGAGAGAGAGGTAGAGCGGGTTGCAGAGAGAGAGAGGTAGTGCGGGTTACAGAGAGAGAGAGGTAGAGCGGGTTGCAGAGAGAGAGAGAGAGGGGTAGAGTGGATTACAGAGAGAGAGAGGTAGAGCGGGTTACAGAGAGAGGGGAGGTAGAGCGGGTTACAGAGAGAGAGAGGTAGAGCGGGTTGCAGAGAGAGAGAGAGAGAGGGGTAGAGCGGATTACAGAGAGAGAGAGGTAGAGCGGGTTACAGAGAGAGGGGAGGTAGAGCGGGTTACAGAGAGAGGGGAGGTAGAGCGGGTTACAGAGAGAGAGAGAGAGAGAGGTAGATCGGGTTACAGAGAGAGAGTGGTAGAGAGGGTTACAGAGAGAGGGTGGAGGTAGAGCGGATTACAGAGAGAGAGAGGTAGAGCGGGTTACAGAGAGAGAGAGAGAGAGGTAGAGCGGGTTGCAGAGAGAGAGAGGTAGAGCGGGTTACAGAGAGAGAGAGGTAGAGCGGGTTACAGAGAGAGAGAGAGAGGGGTAGAGCGGATTACAGAGAGAGAGAGGAAGAGCGGTTACAGAGAGAAGGGAGGTAGAGTGGGTTACAGAGAGAGGGGAGGTAGAGCGGGTTGCAGAGAGAGAGAGAGAGAGGGGTAGAGTGGATTACAGAGAGAGAGAGGTAGAGCGGGTTACAGAGAGAGGGGAGGTAGAGCGGATTACAGAGAGAGAGAGGTAGAGCGGGTTACAGAGAGAGGGGAGGTAGAGCGGGTTACAGAGAGAGAGAGGTAGAGCGGGTTGCAGAGAGAAGAGAGAGGGGTAGAGTGGATTACAGAGAGAGAGAGGTAGAGCGGGTTACAGAGAGAGGGGAGGTAGAGCGGGTTACAGAGAGAGAGAGGTAGAGCGGGTTGCAGAGAGAGAGAGAGAGAGAGGGGTAGAGCGGATTACAGAGAGAGAGAGGTAGAGCGGGTTACAGAGAGAGGGGAGGTAGAGCGGGTTACAGAGAGAGGGGAGGTAGAGCGGGTTACAGAGAGAGAGAGAGAGAGGTAGATCGGGTTACAGAGAGAGAGTGGTAGAGCGGGTTACAGAGAGAGAGAGAGAGGTAGAGCGGGTTGCAGAGAGAGAGAGGTAGAGCGGGTTACAGAGAGAGAGAGAGAGGGGTAGAGCGGATTACAGAGAGAGAGGAGGTAGAGCGGGTTACAGAGAGAGAGAGGTAGAGCGGGTTGCAGAGAGAGAGAGAGAGGGGTAGAGCGGATTACAGAGAGAGAGAGGTAGAGCGGGTTACAGAGAGAGGGGAGGTAGAGCGGGTTACAGAGAGAGGGGAGGTAGAGCGGGTTACAGAGAGAGAGAGAGAGAGGTAGATCGGGTTACAGAGAGAGAGAGGTAGAGCGGGTAACAGAGAGAGAGAGAGAGAGAGGTAGAGCGGGTTACAGAGAGAGAGAGGTAGAGCGGGTTACAGAGAGAGAGAGAGAGGGGTAGAGCGGATTACAGAGAGAGAGGAGGTAGAGCGGGATACAGAGAGAGAGAGGTAGAGCGGGTTGCAGAGAGAGAGAGAGAGGGGTAGAGCGGATTACAGAGAGAGAGAGGTAGAGCGGGTTACAGAGAGAGGGGAGGTAGAGCGGGTTACAGAGAGAGGGGAGGTAGAGCGGGTTACAGAGAGAGAGAGAGAGGTAGATCGGGTTACAGAGAGAGGGGAGGTTGAGCGGGTTACAGAGAGAGGGGTGGTAGAGCGGGTTACAGAGAGAGAGAAGTAGAGCGGGTTACAGAGAGAGAGAGGTAGAGCCGGTTACAGAGAGAGAGAGAGAGGGGTAGAGCGGGTTGCAGAGAGTGAGAGGTAGAGCTGGTTACAGAGAGAGAGAGGTAGAGCGGGTTACAGAGAGTGAGAGGTAGAGCGGGTTACAGAGAGAGAGAGGTAGAGCGGATTACAGAGAGAGAGAGGTAGTGCGGGTTACAGAGAGAGAGAGGTAGAGCGGGTTGCAGAGAGAGAGAGGTAGTGCGGGTTACAGAGAGAGAGAGGTAGAGCGGGTTGCAGAGAGAGAGAGAGAGGGGTAGAGTGGATTACAGAGAGAGAGAGGTAGAGCGGGTTACAGAGAGAGGGGAGGTAGAGCGGGTTACAGAGAGAGAGAGGTAGAGCGGGTTGCAGAGAGAGAGAGAGAGAGGGGTAGAGCGGATTACAGAGAGAGAGAGGTAGAGCGGGTTACAGAGAGAGGGGAGGTAGAGCGGGTTACAGAGAGAGGGGAGGTAGAGCGGGTTACAGAGAGAGAGAGAGAGAGAGGTAGATCGGGTTACAGAGAGAGAGTGGTAGAGAGGGTTACAGAGAGAGGGTGGAGGTAGAGCGGATTACAGAGAGAGAGAGGTAGAGCGGGTTACAGAGAGAGAGAGAGAGAGGTAGAGCGGGTTGCAGAGAGAGAGAGGTAGAGCGGGTTACAGAGAGAGAGAGGTAGAGCGGGTTACAGAGAGAGAGAGAGAGGGGTAGAGCGGATTACAGAGAGAGAGAGGAAGAGCGGTTACAGAGAGAAGGGAGGTAGAGTGGGTTACAGAGAGAGGGGAGGTAGAGCGGGTTGCAGAGAGAGAGAGAGAGAGGGGTAGAGTGGATTACAGAGAGAGAGAGGTAGAGCGGGTTACAGAGAGAGGGGAGGTAGAGCGGATTACAGAGAGAGAGAGGTAGAGCGGGTTACAGAGAGAGGGGAGGTAGAGCGGGTTACAGAGAGAGGGGAGGTAGAGCGGGTTACAGAGAGAGAGAGAGAGAGGTAGATCGGGTTACAGAGAGAGAGTGGTAGAGCGGGTTACAGAGAGAGGGGAGGTAGAGCGGATTACAGAGAGAGAGAGGTAGAGCGGGTTACAGAGAGAGAGAGAGAGAGAGGTAGAGCGGGTTGCAGAGAGAGAGAGGTAGAGCGGTTACAGAGAGAAGGGAGGTAGAGTGGGTTACAGAGAGAGGGGAGGTAGAGCGGGTTGCAGAGAGAGAGAGAGAGAGGGGTAGAGTGGATTACAGAGAGAGAGAGGTAGAGCGGGTTACAGAGAGAGGGGAGGTAGAGCGGATTACAGAGAGAGAGAGGTAGAGCGGGTTACAGAGAGAGGGGAGGTAGAGCGGGTTACAGAGAGAGGGGAGGTAGAGCGGGTTACAGAGAGAGAGAGAGAGAGGTAGATCGGGTTACAGAGAGAGAGTGGTAGAGCGGGTTACAGAGAGAGGGGAGGTAGAGCGGATTACAGAGAGAGAGAGGTAGAGCGGGTTACAGAGAGAGAGAGAGAGAGGTAGAGCGGGTTGCAGAGAGAGAGGGGTAGAGCGGGTTACAGAGAGAGAGAGTTAGAGCGGGTTACAGAGAGAGAGAGAGAGGGGTAGAGCGGATTACAGAGAGAGAGAGGTAGAGCGGTTACAGAGAGAGAGAGAGGTAGAGTGGGTTACAGAGAGAGGGGAGGTAGAGCGGGTTACAGAGAGAGAGAGAGGTAGAGTGCGTTACAGAGAGAGGGGAGGTAGAGCGGGTTACAGAGAGAGGGGTGGTAGAGCGGGTTACAGAGAGAGAGAGGTAGAGCGGGTTACAGAGAGAGAGAGGTAGAGCGGGTTACAGAGAGAGAGAGATAGGGGTAGAGCAGGTTGCAGAGAGAGAGAGGTAGAGCTGGTTACAGAGAGAGAGAGGTAGAACGGGTTACAGAGAGAGAGAGGTAGAGCGGGTTACAGAGAGTGAGAGGTAGAGCGGGTTACAGAGAGAGAGAGTTAGAGCGGATTACAGAGAGAGAGGTAGAGCGGGTTACAGAGAGAGAGAGGTAGAGCGGGTTGCAGAGAGAGAGAGAGAGAGGGGTAGTGTGCATTACAGATAGAGAGAGGTAGAGCAGGTTACAGAGAGAGTGGAGGTAGAGCGGGTTACAGAGAGAGGGGAGGTAGAGCGGGATACAGAGAGAGGGTAGGTAGAGCGGGTTACAGAGAGAGGGGAGGTAGAGCGGGTTGCAGAAAGAGGGGAGGTAGAGCGGGTTACAGAGAGAGAGAGGTAGAGCGGGTTACAGAGAGAGATGGGAGGTAGAGCGGGTTACAGAGAGAGGGGAGGTAGAGCGGGTTACAGAGAGAGAGAGAGGTAGAGCGGGTTACAGAGAGAGAGAGGTAGAGCGGGTTACAGAGAGAGAGAGGTAGAGCGGGTTACAGAGAGAGGGGAGGTAGAGCGGGTTACAGAGAGAGGGGAGGTAGAGCGGGTTACAGAGAGAGAGAGAGGTAGAGTACGTTACAGAGAGAGGGGAGGTAGAGCGGGTTACAGAGAGAGGGGTGGTAGAGCGGGTTACAGAGAGAGAGAGAGAGGGGTAGAGCAGGTTGCAGAGAGAGAGAGGTAGAGCTGGTTACAGAGAGAGAGAGGTAGAACGGGTTACAGAGAGAGAGAGGTAGAGCGGGTTACAGAGAGTGAGAGGTAGAGCGGGTTACAGAGAGAGAGAGGTAGAGCGGATTACAGAGAGAGAGGTAGAGCGGGTTACAGAGAGAGAGAGGTAGAGCGGGTTGCAGAGAGAGAGAGAGAGAGGGGTAGTGTGCATTACAGATAGAGAGAGGTAGAGCAGGTTACAGAGAGAGTGGAGGTAGAGCGGGTTACAGAGAGAGGGGAGGTAGAGCGGGATACAGAGAGAGGGTAGGTAGAGCGGGTTACAGAGAGAGGGGAGGTAGAGCGGGTTGCAGAGAGAGGGGAGAGAGAGGGGTAGAGTGGATTACAGAGAGAGAGAGGTAGAGCGGGTTACAGAGAGAGGGGAGGTAGAGCGGATTACAGAGAGAGAGAGGTAGAGCGGGTTACAGAGAGAGGGGAGGTAGAGCGGGTTACAGAGAGAGGGGAGGTAGAGCGGGTTACAGAGAGAGAGAGAGAGAGGTAGATCGGGTTACAGAGAGAGAGTGGTAGAGCGGGTTACAGAGAGAGGGGAGGTAGAGCGGATTACAGAGAGAGAGAGGTAGAGCGGGTTACAGAGAGAGAGAGAGAGAGGTAGAGCGGGTTGCAGAGAGAGAGGGGTAGAGCGGGTTACAGAGAGAGAGAGTTAGAGCGGGTTACAGAGAGAGAGAGAGAGGGGTAGAGCGGATTACAGAGAGAGAGAGGTAGAGCGGTTACAGAGAGAGAGAGAGGTAGAGTGGGTTACAGAGAGAGGGGAGGTAGAGCGGGTTACAGAGAGAGAGAGAGGTAGAGTGCGTTACAGAGAGAGGGGAGGTAGAGCGGGTTACAGAGAGAGGGGTGGTAGAGCGGGTTACAGAGAGAGAGAGGTAGAGCGGGTTACAGAGAGAGAGAGGTAGAGCGGGTTACAGAGAGAGAGAGATAGGGGTAGAGCAGGTTGCAGAGAGAGAGAGGTAGAGCTGGTTACAGAGAGAGAGAGGTAGAACGGGTTACAGAGAGAGAGAGGTAGAGCGGGTTACAGAGAGTGAGAGGTAGAGCGGGTTACAGAGAGAGAGAGTTAGAGCGGATTACAGAGAGAGAGGTAGAGCGGGTTACAGAGAGAGAGAGGTAGAGCGGGTTGCAGAGAGAGAGAGAGAGAGGGGTAGTGTGCATTACAGATAGAGAGAGGTAGAGCAGGTTACAGAGAGAGTGGAGGTAGAGCGGGTTACAGAGAGAGGGGAGGTAGAGCGGGATACAGAGAGAGGGTAGGTAGAGCGGGTTACAGAGAGAGGGGAGGTAGAGCGGGTTGCAGAAAGAGGGGAGGTAGAGCGGGTTACAGAGAGAGAGAGGTAGAGCGGGTTACAGAGAGAGATGGGAGGTAGAGCGGGTTACAGAGAGAGGGGAGGTAGAGCGGGTTACAGAGAGAGAGAGAGGTAGAGCGGGTTACAGAGAGAGAGAGGTAGAGCGGGTTACAGAGAGAGAGAGGTAGAGCGGGTTACAGAGAGAGGGGAGGTAGAGCGGGTTACAGAGAGAGGGGAGGTAGAGCGGGTTACAGAGAGAGAGAGAGGTAGAGTACGTTACAGAGAGAGGGGAGGTAGAGCGGGTTACAGAGAGAGGGGTGGTAGAGCGGGTTACAGAGAGAGAGAGAGAGGGGTAGAGCAGGTTGCAGAGAGAGAGAGGTAGAGCTGGTTACAGAGAGAGAGAGGTAGAACGGGTTACAGAGAGAGAGAGGTAGAGCGGGTTACAGAGAGTGAGAGGTAGAGCGGGTTACAGAGAGAGAGAGGTAGAGCGGATTACAGAGAGAGAGGTAGAGCGGGTTACAGAGAGAGAGAGGTAGAGCGGGTTGCAGAGAGAGAGAGAGAGAGGGGTAGTGTGCATTACAGATAGAGAGAGGTAGAGCAGGTTACAGAGAGAGTGGAGGTAGAGCGGGTTACAGAGAGAGGGGAGGTAGAGCGGGATACAGAGAGAGGGTAGGTAGAGCGGGTTACAGAGAGAGGGGAGGTAGAGCGGGTTGCAGAGAGAGGGGAGGTAGAGCGGGTTACAGAGAGAGAGAGGTAGAGCGGGTTACAGAGAGAGATGGGAGGTAGAGCGGGTTACAGAGAGAGGGGAGGTAGAGCGGGTTACAGAGAGAGAGAGAGGTAGAGCGGGTTACAGAGAGAGAGAGGTAGAGCGGGTTACAGAGAGAGAGAGGTAGAGCTGGTTACAGAGAGAGGGGAGGTAGAGAGGGTTACAGAGAGAGGGGAGGTCGAGCGGGTTACAGAGAGAGGGGTGGTAGAGTGGGTTACAGAGAGAGAGAGGTAGAGCGGGTTACAGAGAGAGAGAGAGAGAGAGAGGGGTAGAGCGGATTACAGAGAGAGAGAGGTAGAGCGGGTTACAGAGAGAGGGGAGGTAGAGCGGGTTACAGAGAGAGGGGAGGTAGAGCGGGTTACAGAGAGAGAGAGAGAGAGAGAGAGGTAGAGCAGGTTGCAGAGAGAGAGAGGTAGAGCTGGTTACAGAGAGAGAGAGGTAGAACGGGTTACAGAGAGAGAGAGGTAGAGCGGGTTACAGAGAGTGAGAGGTAGAGCGGGTTACAGAGAGAGAGAGGTAGAGCGGATTACAGAGAGAGAGGTAGAGCGGGTTACAGAGAGAGAGAGGTAGAGCGGGTTGCAGAGAGAGAGAGAGAGAGGGGTAGTGTGCATTACAGATAGAGAGAGGTAGAGCAGGTTACAGAGAGAGTGGAGGTAGAGCGGGTTACAGAGAGAGGGGAGGTAGAGCGGGATACAGAGAGAGGGTAGGTAGAGCGGGTTACAGAGAGAGGGGAGGTAGAGCGGGTTGCAGAGAGAGGGGAGGTAGAGCGGGTTACAGAGAGAGAGAGGTAGAGCGGGTTACAGAGAGAGATGGGAGGTAGAGCGGGTTACAGAGAGAGGGGAGGTAGAGCGGGTTACAGAGAGAGAGAGAGGTAGAGCGGGTTACAGAGAGAGAGAGGTAGAGCGGGTTACAGAGAGAGAGAGGTAGAGCGGGTTACAGAGAGAGGGGAGGTAGAGCGGGTTACAGAGAGAGGGGAGGTAGAGCGGGTTACAGAGAGAGAGAGAGGTAGAGCGGGTTACAGAGAGAGAGAGGTAGAGCAGGTTACAGAGAGAGGGGAGGTAGAGAGGGTTACAGAGAGAGGGGAGGTCGAGCGGGTTACAGAGAGAGGGGTGGTAGAGTGGGTTACAGAGAGAGAGAGGTAGAGCGGGTTACAGAGAGAGAGAGAGAGAGAGAGGGGTAGAGCGGATTACAGAGAGAGAGAGGTAGAGCGGGTTACAGAGAGAGGGGAGGTAGAGCGGGTTACAGAGAGAGGGGAGGTAGAGCGGGTTACAGAGAGAGAGAGAGAGAGAGGTAGATCGGGTTACAGAGAGAGAGTGGTAGAGAGGGTTACAGAGAGAGGGTGGAGGTAGAGCGGATTACAGAGAGAGAGAGGTAGAGCGGGTTACAGAGAGAGAGAGAGAGAGGTAGAGCGGGTTGCAGAGAGAGAGAGGTAGAGCGGGTTACAGAGAGAGAGAGGTAGAGCGGGTTACAGAGAGAGAGAGAGAGGGGTAGAGCGGATTACAGAGAGAGAGAGGAAGAGCGGTTACAGAGAGAAGGGAGGTAGAGTGGGTTACAGAGAGAGGGGAGGTAGAGCGGGTTGCAGAGAGAGAGAGAGAGAGGGGTAGAGTGGATTACAGAGAGAGAGAGGTAGAGCGGGTTACAGAGAGAGGGGAGGTAGAGCGGATTACAGAGAGAGAGAGGTAGAGCGGGTTACAGAGAGAGGGGAGGTAGAGCGGGTTACAGAGAGAGGGGAGGTAGAGCGGGTTACAGAGAGAGAGAGAGAGAGGTAGATCGGGTTACAGAGAGAGAGTGGTAGAGCGGGTTACAGAGAGAGGGGAGGTAGAGCGGATTACAGAGAGAGAGAGGTAGAGCGGGTTACAGAGAGAGAGAGAGAGAGAGGTAGAGCGGGTTGCAGAGAGAGAGAGGTAGAGCGGTTACAGAGAGAAGGGAGGTAGAGTGGGTTACAGAGAGAGGGGAGGTAGAGCGGGTTGCAGAGAGAGAGAGAGAGAGGGGTAGAGTGGATTACAGAGAGAGAGAGGTAGAGCGGGTTACAGAGAGAGGGGAGGTAGAGCGGATTACAGAGAGAGAGAGGTAGAGCGGGTTACAGAGAGAGGGGAGGTAGAGCGGGTTACAGAGAGAGGGGAGGTAGAGCGGGTTACAGAGAGAGAGAGAGAGAGGTAGATCGGGTTACAGAGAGAGAGTGGTAGAGCGGGTTACAGAGAGAGGGGAGGTAGAGCGGATTACAGAGAGAGAGAGGTAGAGCGGGTTACAGAGAGAGAGAGAGAGAGGTAGAGCGGGTTGCAGAGAGAGAGGGGTAGAGCGGGTTACAGAGAGAGAGAGTTAGAGCGGGTTACAGAGAGAGAGAGAGAGGGGTAGAGCGGATTACAGAGAGAGAGAGGTAGAGCGGTTACAGAGAGAGAGAGAGGTAGAGTGGGTTACAGAGAGAGGGGAGGTAGAGCGGGTTACAGAGAGAGAGAGAGGTAGAGTGCGTTACAGAGAGAGGGGAGGTAGAGCGGGTTACAGAGAGAGGGGTGGTAGAGCGGGTTACAGAGAGAGAGAGGTAGAGCGGGTTACAGAGAGAGAGAGGTAGAGCGGGTTACAGAGAGAGAGAGAGAGGGGTAGAGCAGGTTGCAGAGAGAGAGAGGTAGAGCTGGTTACAGAGAGAGAGAGGTAGAACGGGTTACAGAGAGAGAGAGGTAGAGCGGGTTACAGAGAGTGAGAGGTAGAGCGGGTTACAGAGAGAGAGAGTTAGAGCGGATTACAGAGAGAGAGGTAGAGCGGGTTACAGAGAGAGAGAGGTAGAGCGGGTTGCAGAGAGAGAGAGAGAGAGGGGTAGTGTGCATTACAGATAGAGAGAGGTAGAGCAGGTTACAGAGAGAGTGGAGGTAGAGCGGGTTACAGAGAGAGGGGAGGTAGAGCGGGATACAGAGAGAGGGTAGGTAGAGCGGGTTACAGAGAGAGAGAGGTAGAGCGGGTTACAGAGAGAGATGGGAGGTAGAGCGGGTTACAGAGAGAGGGGAGGTAGAGCGGGTTACAGAGAGAGAGAGAGGTAGAGCGGGTTACAGAGAGAGAGAGGTAGAGCGGGTTACAGAGAGAGAGAGGTAGAGCGGGTTACAGAGAGAGGGGAGGTAGAGCGGGTTACAGAGAGAGGGGAGGTAGAGCGGGTTACAGAGAGAGAGAGAGGTAGAGTACGTTACAGAGAGAGGGGAGGTAGAGCGGGTTACAGAGAGAGGGGTGGTAGAGCGGGTTACAGAGAGAGAGAGAGAGGGGTAGAGCAGGTTGCAGAGAGAGAGAGGTAGAGCTGGTTACAGAGAGAGAGAGGTAGAACGGGTTACAGAGAGAGAGAGGTAGAGCGGGTTACAGAGAGTGAGAGGTAGAGCGGGTTACAGAGAGAGAGAGGTAGAGCGGATTACAGAGAGAGAGGTAGAGCGGGTTACAGAGAGAGAGAGGTAGAGCGGGTTGCAGAGAGAGAGAGAGAGAGGGGTAGTGTGCATTACAGATAGAGAGAGGTAGAGCAGGTTACAGAGAGAGTGGAGGTAGAGCGGGTTACAGAGAGAGGGGAGGTAGAGCGGGATACAGAGAGAGGGTAGGTAGAGCGGGTTACAGAGAGAGGGGAGGTAGAGCGGGTTGCAGAGAGAGGGGAGGTAGAGCGGGTTACAGAGAGAGAGAGGTAGAGCGGGTTACAGAGAGAGATGGGAGGTAGAGCGGGTTACAGAGAGAGGGGAGGTAGAGCGGGTTACAGAGAGAGAGAGAGGTAGAGCGGGTTACAGAGAGAGAGAGGTAGAGCGGGTTACAGAGAGAGAGAGGTAGAGATGGTTACAGAGAGAGGGGAGGTAGAGCGGGTTACAGAGAGAGGGGAGGTAGAGCGGGTTACAGAGAGAGAGAGCGGTAGAGCGGGGTCCAGAGAGAGAGAGGTAGAGCAGGTTACAGAGAGAGGGGAGGTAGAGAGGGTTACAGAGAGAGGGGAGGTCGAGCGGGTTACAGAGAGAGGGGAGGTAGAGCGGATTACAGAGAGAGAGAGGTAGAGCGGGTTACAGAGAGAGAGAGAGGGGTAGAGCGGGTTGCAGAGAGAGAGAGAGGTAGAGCTGGTTACAGAGAGAGAGGTAGAGCGGGTTACAGAGAGAGAGAGGTAGAGCGGGTTACAGAGAGTGAGAGGTAGAGCGGGTTACAGAGAGAGAGAGGTAGAGCGGATTACAGAGAGAGAGGTAGAGCGGGTTACAGAGAGAGAGAGGTAGAGTGGGTTGCAGAGAGAGAGAGAGAGGGGTAGAGTGGATTACAGAGAGAGAGAGGTAGAGCGGGTTACAGAGAGAGGGGAGGTAGAGCGGATTACAGAGAGAGAGAGGTAGAGCGGGTTACAGAGAGAGAGAGAGAGAGGTAGAGCGGGTTGCAGAGAGAGAGAGGTAGAGCGGGTTACAGAGAGAGAGAGGTAGAGCGGGTTAGAGAGAGAGAGAGAGAGGGGTAGAGCGGATTACAGAGAGAGAGAGGTAGAGCGGTTACAGAGAGAGGGGAGGTACAGTGGGTTACAGAGAGAGGGGAGGTAGAGCGGGTTGCAGAGAGAGAGAGAGAGGGGTAGAGTGGATTACAGAGAGAGAGAGGTAGAGCGGTTTACAGAGAGAGGGGAGGTAGAGCGGGTTACAGAGAGAGGGGTGGTAGAGCGGGTTACAGAAAGAGAGAAGTAAATCGGGTTACAGAGAGAGAGAGGTAGAGCGGGTTACAGAGAGAGAGAGAGAGAGGGGTAGAGCGGGTTGCAGAGAGTGAGAGGTAGAGCGGGTTACAGAGAGAGAGAGGTAGAGCGGGTTACAGAGAGTGAGAGGTAGAGGGGGTTACAGAGAGAGAGAGGAAGAGCGGATTACAGAGAGAGAGAGGTAGTGCGGGTTACAGAGAGAGAGAGGTAGAGCGGGTTGCAGAGAGAGAGAGAGGTAGAGCTGGTTACAGAGAGAGAGGTAGAGCGGGTTACAGAGAGAGAGAGGTAGAGCGGGTTACAGAGAGTGAGAGGTAGAGCGGGTTACAGAGAGAGAGAGGTAGAGCGGATTACAGAGAGAGAGGTAGAGCGGGTTACAGAGAGAGAGAGGTAGAGTGGGTTGCAGAGAGAGAGAGAGAGGGGTAGAGTGGATTACAGAGAGAGAGAGGTAGAGCGGGTTACAGAGAGAGGGGAGGTAGAGCGGATTACAGAGAGAGAGAGGTAGAGCGGGTTACAGAGAGAGAGAGAGAGAGGTAGAGCGGGTTGCAGAGAGAGAGAGGTAGAGCGGGTTACAGAGAGAGAGAGGTAGAGCGGGTTAGAGAGAGAGAGAGAGAGGGGTAGAGAGGATTACAGAGAGAGAGAGGTAGAGCGGTTACAGAGAGAGGGGAGGTACAGTGGGTTACAGAGAGAGGGGAGGTAGAGCGGGTTGCAGAGAGAGAGAGAGAGGGGTAGAGTGGATTACAGAGAGAGAGAGGTAGAGCGGTTTACAGAGAGAGGGGAGGTAGAGCGGGTTACAGAGAGAGGGGTGGTAGAGCGGGTTACAGAAAGAGAGAAGTAAATCGGGTTACAGAGAGAGAGAGGTAGAGCGGGTTACAGAGAGAGAGAGAGAGAGAGGTAGAGCGGGTTGCAGAGAGAGAGAGAGAGAGGGGTAGAGTGGATTACAGAGAGAGAGAGGTAGAGCGGGTTACAGAGAGAGGGGAGGTAGAGCGGGTTACAGAGAGAGGGGAGGTAGAGCGGGTTACAGAGAGAGAGAGAGAGAGAGAGAGGTAGATCGGGTTACAGAGAGAGGGGAGGTCGAGCGGGTTACAGAGAGAGGGGTGGTAGAGCGGGTTACAGAAAGAGAGAAGTAGAGCGGGTTACAGAGAGAGAGAGGTAGAGCGGGTTACAGAGAGAGAGAGAGAGAGGGGTAGAGCGGGTTGCAGAGAGTGAGAGGTAGAGCTGGTTACAGAGAGAGAGAGGTAGAGCGGGTTACAGAGAGAGAGAGGTAGAGCGGGTTACAGAGAGTGAGAGGTAGAGCGGGTTACAGAGAGAGAGAGGTAGAGCGGATTACAGAGAGAGAGAGGTAGTGCGGGTTACAGAGAGAGAGAGGTAGAGCGGGTTGCAGAGAGAGAGAGAGAGGGGTAGAGTGGATTACAGAGAGAGAGGTAGAGCGGGTTACAGAGAGAGGGGAGGTAGAGCGGGTTACAGAGAGAGAGAGGTAGAGCGGGTTACAGAGAGAGAGAGAGAGAGGTTGATCGGGTTACAGAGAGAGAGTGGTAGAGAGGGTTACAGAGAGAGGGGAGGTAGAGCGGATTACAGAGAGAGAGAGGTAGAGCGGGTTACAGAGAGAGAGAGAGAGAGAGGTAGAGCGGGTTGCAGAGAGAGAGAGGTAGAGCGGGTTACAGAGAGAGAGAGGTAGAGCGGGTTACAGAGAGAGAGAGAGAGGGGTAGAGCGGATTCCAGAGAGAGAGAGGTAGAGCGGTTACAGAGAGAGGGGAGGTAGAGTGGGTTACAGAGAGAGGGGAGGTAGAGCGGGTTGCAGAGAGAGAGAGAGAGGGGTAGAGTGGATTACAGAGAGAGAGAGGTAGAGCGGGTTACAGAGAGAGGGGAGGTAGAGCGGGTTACAGAGAGAGAGAGGTAGAGCGGGTTGCAGAGAGAGAGAGAGAGAGGGGTAGAGCGGATTACAGAGAGAGAGAGGTAGAGCGGGTTACAGAGAGAGGGGAGGTAGAGCGGGTTACAGAGAGAGGGGAGGTAGAGCGGGTTACAGAGAGAGAGGTAGAGCGGGTTACAGAGAGAGAGAGAGAGAGAGGTAGAGCGGGTTGCAGAGAGAGAGGGGTAGAGCGGGTTACAGAGAGAGAGAGGTAGAGCGGGTTACAGAGAGAGAGAGAGAGGGGTAGAGCGGATTACAGAGAGAGAGAGGTAGAGCGGTTACAGAGAGAGGGGAGGTAGAGTGGGTTACAGAGAGAGGGGAGGTAGAGCGGGTTACAGAGAGAGAGAGAGGTAGAGTGCGTTACAGAGAGAGGGGAGGTAGAGCGGGTTACAGAGAGAGGGGTGGTAGAGCGGGTTACAGAGAGAGAGAGGTAGAGCGGGTTACAGAGAGAGGGGAGGTAGAGCGGATTACAGAGAGAGAGAGGTCGAGCGGGTTACAGAGAGAGAGAGAGAGAGAGAGGTAGAGCGGGTTGCAGAGAGAGAGGGGTAGAGCGGGTTACAGAGAGAGAGAGGTAGAGCGGGTTACAGAGAGAGAGAGAGAGGGGTAGAGCGGATTACAGAGACAGAGAGGTAGAGCGGTTACAGAGAGAGGGGAGGTAGAGTGGGTTACAGAGAGAGGGGAGGTAGAGCGGGTTACAGAGAGAGAGAGAGGTAGAGTGCGTTACAGAGAGAGGGGAGGTAGAGCGGGTTACAGAGAGAGGGGTGGTAGAGCGGGTTACAGAGAGAGAGAGGTAGAGCGGGTTACAGAGAGAGAGAGGTAGAGCGGGTTACAGAGAGAGAGAGAGAGGGGTAGAGCAGGTTGCAGAGAGAGAGAGGTAGAGCTGGTTACAGAGAGAGAGAGGTAGAACGGGTTACAGAGAGAGAAAGGTAGAGCGGGTTACAGAGAGTGAGAGGTAGAGCGGGTTACAGAGAGAGAGAGGTAGAGCGGATTTCAGAGAGAGAGGTAGAGCGGGTTACAGAGAGAGAGAGGTAGAGCGGGTTGCAGAGAGAGAGAGAGGGGGTAGAGTGCATTACAGATAGAGAGAGGTAGAGCAGGTTACAGAGAGAGTGGAGGTAGAGCGGGTTACAGAGAGAGGGGAGGTAGAGCGGGTTACAGAGAGAGGGTAGGTAGAGCGGGTTACAGAGAGAGGGGAGGTAGAGCGGGTTACAGAGAGAGGGGAGGTAGAGCGGGTTGCAGAGAGAGGGGAGGTAGAGCGGGTTACAGAGAGAGAGAGGTAGAGCGGGTTACAGAGAGAGGGGAGGTAGAGCGGGTTACAGAGAGAGGGGAGGTAGAGCGGGTTACAGAGAGAGAGAGAGGTAGAGCGGGTTACAGAGAGAGAGAGGTAGAGCGGGTTACAGAGAGAGAGAGGTAGAGCGGGTTACAGAGAGAGGGGATGTAGAGCGGGTTACAGAGAGAGCGGAGGTAGAGCGGGTTACAGAGAGAGAGAGAGGTAGAGCGGGTTACAGAGAGAGAGAGGTAGAGCGGGTTACAGAGAGAGGGGAGGTCGAGCGGGTTACAGAGAGAGGGGAGGTCGAGCGGGTTACAGAGAGAGGGGAGGTAGAGCGGATTACAGAGAGAGAGAGGTAGAGCGGGTTACAGAGAGAGAGAGAGAGGGTTAGAGCGGGTTGCAGAGAGAGAGAGGTAGAGCTGGTTACAGAGAGAGAGGTAGAGCGGGTTACAGAGAGAGAGAGGTAGAGCGGGTTACAGAGAGTGAGAGGTAGAGCGGGTTACAGAGAGAGTGAGGTAGAGCGGATTACAGAGAGAGAGGTAGAGCGGGTTACAGAGAGAGAGAGGTAGAGTGGGTTTCAGAGAGAGAGAGAGAGCGGTAGAGTGGATTACAGAGAGAGAGAGGAAGAGCGGGTTACAGAGAGAGGGGAGGTAGAGCGGGTTACAGAGAGAGAGAGGTAGAGCGGGTTGTAGAGAGAGAGAGAGAGGGGTAGAGCGGATTACAGAGAGAGAGAGGTAGAGCGGGTTACAGAGAGAGGGGAGGTAGAGCGGGTTACAGAGAGAGGGGAGGTAGAGCGGGTTACAGAGAGGTAGAGCGGGTTACAGAGAGAGGGGAGGTAGAGCGTATTACAGAGAGAGAGAGGTAGAGCGGGTTACAGAGAGAGAGAGAGAGTGGTAGAGCGGGTTGCAGAGAGAGAGAGGTAGAGCGGGTTACAGAGAGAGAGAGGTAGAGCGGGTTACAGCTAGAGAGAGAGGGGTAGAGCGGATTACAGAGAGAGAGAGGTAGAGCGGGTTACAGAGAGAGGGGAGGTAGAGCGGGTTACAGAGAGAGGGGGGGTAGAGCAGGTTACAGAGAGAGAGAGAGAGGTACAGTGGGTTACAGAGAGAGGGGAGGTAGAGCGGGTTACAGAGAGGGGTGGTAGAGCGGGTTACAGAGAGAGAGAGGTAGAGCGGGTTACAGAGAGTGAGAGGTAGAGCGGGTTACAGAGAGAGAGGTAGAGCAGGTTACAGAGAGAGAGAGGTAGAGTGGGTTGCAGAGAGAGAGAGAGAGGGGTAGAGCGGATTACAGAGAGAGAGAGGTAGAGCGGGTTACAGAGAGAGGGGAGGTAGAGCGGGTTACAGAGAGAGGGGAGGTAGAGCGGGTTACAGAGAGGTAGAGCGGGTTACAGAGAGAGGGGAGGTAGAGCGGATTACAGAGAGAGAGAGGAAGAGCGGGTTACAGAGAGAGAGAGAGAGGGGTAGAGTGGGTTGCAGAGAGAGAGAGGTAGAGCGGGTTACAGAGAGAGAGAGGTAGAGCGGGTTACAGAGAGAGAGAGAGAGGGGTAGAGCGGATTACAGAGAGAGAGAGGTAGAGCGGGTTACAGAGAGAGGGGAGGTAGAGCGGGTTACAGAGAGAGAGAGAGGTAGAGTGGGTTACAGAGAGAGAGAGGTAGAGCGGGTTACAGAGAGAGGGGAGTTAGAGTGGGTTACAGAGAGAGGGGAGGTAGAGCGGGTTACAGAGAGAGAGGAGGTAGAGCGGGTTGCAGAGAGAGTGGAGGTAGAGCGGGTTACAGAGAGAGGAGGTAGAGCGGGTTACAGAGAGAGGGGAGGTAGAGTGGGTTACAGAGAGAGGGGAGGTAGAGCGGGTTACAGAGAGAGAGGAGGTAGAGCGGGTTGCAGAGAGAGTGGAGGTAGAGCGGGTTACAGAGAGAGAGAGAGGTAGAGTGGGTTACAGAGAGAGAGAGGTAGAGCGGGTTACAGAGAGAGAGAGGTAGAGCGGGTTACAGCTAGAGAGAGAGGGGTAGAGCGGATTACAGAGAGAGAGAGGTAGAGCGGGTTACAGAGAGAGGGGAGGTAGAGCGGGTTACAGAGAGAGGGGGGGTAGAGCAGGTTACAGAGAGAGAGAGAGAGGTACAGTGGGTTACAGAGAGAGGGGAGGTAGAGCGGGTTACAGAGAGGGGTGGTAGAGCGGGGTACAGAGAGAGAGAGGTAGAGCGGGTTACAGAGAGTGAGAGGTAGAGCGGGTTACAGAGAGAGAGGTAGAGCAGGTTACAGAGAGAGAGAGAGGTAGAGTGGGTTACAGAGAGAGAGAGGTAGAGCGGGTTACAGAGAGAGAGAGAGAGGGGTAGAGCGGATTACAGAGAGAGAGAGGTAGAGCGGGTTACAGAGAGAGGGGAGGTAGAGCGGGTTACAGAGAGAGGGGAGGTAGAGCGGGTTACAGAGAGGTAGAGCGGGTTACAGAGAGAGGGGAGGTAGAGCGGATTACAGAGAGAGAGAGGAAGAGCGGGTTACAGAGAGAGAGAGAGAGGGGTAGAGTGGGTTGCAGAGAGAGAGAGGTAGAGCGGGTTACAGAGAGAGAGAGGTAGAGCGGGTTACAGAGAGAGAGAGAGAGGGGTAGAGCGGATTACAGAGAGAGAGAGGTAGAGCGGGTTACAGAGAGAGGGGAGGTAGAGCGGGTTACAGAGAGAGAGAGAGGTAGAGTGGGTTACAGAGAGAGAGAGGTAGAGCGGGTTACAGAGAGAGGGGAGGTAGAGTGGGTTACAGAGAGAGGGGAGGTAGAGCGGGTTACAGAGAGAGAGGAGGTAGAGCGGGTTGCAGAGAGAGTGGAGGTAGAGCGGGTTACAGAGAGAGAGAGAGGTAGAGTGGGTTACAGAGAGAGAGAGGTAGAGCGGGTTACAGAGAGAGAGAGAGAGGGGTAGAGCGGATTACAGAGAGAGAGAGGTAGAGCGGGTTACAGAGAGAGGGGAGGTAGAGCGGGTTACAGAGAGAGAGAGAGGTAGAGTGGGTTACAGAGAGAGAGAGGTAGAGCGGGTTACAGAGAGAGGGGAGGTAGAGTGGGTTACAGAGAGAGGGGAGGTAGAGCGGGTTACAGAGAGAGAGGAGGTAGAGCGGGTTGCAGAGAGAGTGGAGGTAGAGCGGGTTACAGAGAGAGAGAGAGGTAGAGTGGGTTACAGAGAGAGAGAGGTAGAGCGGGTTACAGAGAGAGGAGGTAGAGCGGGTTACAGAGAGAGGGGAGGTAGAGCGGGTTACAGAGAGAGGGGAGGTAGAGCGGGTTGCAGAGAGATTGGAGGTAGAGCGGGTTACAGAGAGAGGGGAGGTAGAGCGGGTTACAGAGAGAGGGGAGGTAGAGCGAGTTACAGAGAGTGAGAGGTAGAGCGGGTTACAGAGAGAGAGGTAGAGCAGGTTACAGAGAGAGAGAGGTAGAGTGGGTTGCAGAGAGAGAGAGAGAGGGGTAGAGCGGATTACAGAGAGAGAGAGGTAGAGCGGGTTACAGAGAGAGGGGAGGTAGAGCGGGTTACAGAGAGAGGGGAGGTAGAGCGGGTTACAGAGAGGTAGAGCGGGTTACAGAGAGAGGGGAGGTAGAGCGGATTACAGAGAGAGAGAGGAAGAGCGGGTTACAGAGAGAGAGAGAGAGGGGTAGAGTGGGTTGCAGAGAGAGAGAGGTAGAGCGGGTTACAGAGAGAGAGAGGTAGAGCGGGTTACAGAGAGAGAGAGAGAGGGGTAGAGCGGATTACAGAGAGAGAGAGGTAGAGCGGGTTACAGAGAGAGGGGAGGTAGAGCGGGTTACAGAGAGAGAGAGAGGTAGAGTGGGTTACAGAGAGAGAGAGGTAGAGCGGGTTACAGAGAGAGGGGAGGTAGAGTGGGTTACAGAGAGAGGGGAGGTAGAGCGGGTTACAGAGAGAGAGGAGGTAGAGCGGGTTGCAGAGAGAGTGGAGGTAGAGCGGGTTACAGAGAGAGAGAGAGGTAGAGTGGGTTACAGAGAGAGAGAGGTAGAGCGGGTTACAGAGAGAGAGAGAGAGGGGTAGAGCGGATTACAGAGAGAGAGAGGTAGAGCGGGTTACAGAGAGAGGGGAGGTAGAGCGGGTTACAGAGAGAGAGAGAGGTAGAGTGGGTTACAGAGAGAGAGAGGTAGAGCGGGTTACAGAGAGAGGGGAGGTAGAGTGGGTTACAGAGAGAGGGGAGGTAGAGCGGGTTACAGAGAGAGAGGAGGTAGAGCGGGTTGCAGAGAGAGTGGAGGTAGAGCGGGTTACAGAGAGAGAGAGAGGTAGAGTGGGTTACAGAGAGAGAGAGGTAGAGCGGGTTACAGAGAGAGGAGGTAGAGCGGGTTACAGAGAGAGGGGAGGTAGAGCGGGTTACAGAGAGAGGGGAGGTAGAGCGGGTTGCAGAGAGATTGGAGGTAGAGCGGGTTACAGAGAGAGGGGAGGTAGAGCGGGTTACAGAGAGAGGGGAGGTAGAGCGAGTTACAGAGAGAGAGAGGTAGAGCGGGTTACAGAGAGAGAGGGGAGGTAGAGCGGGTTACAGAGAGAGAGAGGTAGAGCGGGTTACAGAGAGAGAGGTAGAGCGGGTTGCAGAGAGAGAGAGGTAGAGCGGGTTGCAGAGAGAGAGAGAGAGGGGTAGAGTGGATTACAGAGAGAGAGAGGTAGAGCGGGTTACAGAGAGAGGGGAGGTAGAGCGGGTTACAGAGAGAGGGGAGGTAGAGCAGGTTACAGAGAGAGGGGAGGTAGAGCGGGTTACAGAGAGAGGGGAGATAGAGCGGGTTGCAGAGAGAGGGGAGGTAGAGCGTGTTGCAGAGAGAGGGGAGGTAGAGCGGGTTACAGAGAGAGAGAGAGGTAGAGCGGGTTACAGAGAGAGAGAGGTAGAGCGGGTTACAGAGAGAGGGGAGGTAGAGCGGATTACAGAGAGAGGGGAGGTAGAGCGGGTTACAGAGAGAGGGGAGGTAGAGCGGGTTACAGAGAGAGGGGAGGTAGAGCGGGTTACAGAGAGAGAGAGAGGTAGAGCGGGTTACAGAGAGAGAGAGGTAGAGCGGGTTACAGAGAGAGGGGAGGTAGAGCAGATTACAGAGAGAGAGAGGTAGAGCGGGTTACAGAGTGAGAGGGAGAGGGGTAGAGCGGGTTGCAGAGAGAGAGAGGTAGAGCTGGTTACAGAGAGAGAGGTAGAGCGGGTTACAGAGAGAGAGAGGTAGAGCGGGTTACAGAGAGTGAGAGGTAGAGCGGGTTACAGAGAGAGAGAGGTAGAGCAGATTACAGAGAGAGAGGTAGAGCGGGTTACAGAGAGAGAGAGGTAGAGCGGGTTACAGAGAGTGAGAGGTAGAGCGGGTTACAGAGAGAGAGAGGTAGAGCAGATTACAGAGAGAGAGGTAGAGCGGGTTACAGAGAGAGAGAGGTAGAGCGGGTTGCAGAGAGAGAGAGAGAGAGGGGTAGAGTGGATTACAGAGAGAGAGAGGTAGAGCGGGTTACAGAGAGAGGGGAGGTAGAGCGGGTTACAGAGAGAGGGGAGGTAGAGCGGGTTACAGAGAGAGGGGAGGGAGAGCGGGTTACAGAGAGGTAGAGCGGGTTACAGAGAGAGGGGAGGTAGAGCGTATTACAGAGAGAGAGAGGTAGAGCGGGTTACAGAGAGAGAGAGAGAGAGGGGTAGAGCGGGTTGCAGAGAGAGAGGTAGAGCGGGTTACAGAGAGAGAGAGGTAGAGCGGGTTACAGAGAGAGAGAGGGGTAGAGCGGATTACAGAGAGAGAGAGAGGTAGAGCGGGTTACAGAGAGAGGGGAGGTAGAGCGGGTTACAGAGAGAGAGGAGGTAGAGCGGGTTACAGAGAGAGCGAGAGGTAGAGTGGGTTACAGAGAGAGGGGAGGTAGAGCGGGTTACAGAGAGGGGTGGTAGAGCGGGTTACAGAGAGAGAGAGGTAGAGCGGGTTACAGAGAGTGAGAGGTAGAGCGGGATACAGAGAGAGAGGTAGAGCAGGTTACAGAGAGAGAGGAGGTAGAGCGGGTTACAGAGAGAGGGGAGGTAGAGCGGGTTACAGAGAGAGAGAGAGAGAGAGGGGTAGAGCGGGTTGCAGAGAGAGAGGTAGAGCGGGTTACAGAGAGAGAGAGGTAGAGCGGGTTACAGAGAGAGAGAGAGAGGGGTAGAGCGGATTACAGAGAGAGAGGTAGAGCGGGTTACAGAGAGAGAGGAGGTAGAGCAGGTTACAGAGAGAGGGGAGGTAGAGCGGGTTACAGAGAGAGAGAGAGGTAGAGTGGGTTACAGAGAGAGAGAGATAGAGCGGGTTACAGATAGAGGGGAGGTAGAGCGGGTTACAGAGAGAGGGGAGGTAGAGCGGGTTACAGAGAGAGAGGAGGTAGAGCGGGTTGCAGAGAGAGTGGAGGTAGAGCGGGTTACAGAGAGAGAGAGAGGTAGAGTGGGTTACAGAGAGAGAGAGGTAGAGCGGGTTACAGAGAGAGGAGGTAGAGCGGGTTACAGAGAGAGGGGAGGTAGAGCGGGTTACAGAGAGAGGGGAGGTAGAGCGGGTTGCAGAGAGATTGGAGGTAGAGCGGGTTACAGAGAGAGGGGAGGTAGAGCGGGTTACAGAGAGAGAGAGAGGTAGAGCGGGTTACAGAGAGAGAGAGGTAGAGCGGGTTACAGAGAGAGGGGAGGTAGAGCGGATTACAGAGAGAGGGGAGGTAGAGCGGGTTACAGAGAGAGGGGAGGTAGAGCGGGTTACAGAGAGAGGGGAGGTAGAGCGGGTTACAGAGAGAGAGAGAGGTAGAGCGGGTTACAGAGAGAGAGAGGTAGAGCGGGTTACAGAGAGAGGGGAGGTAGAGCAGATTACAGAGAGAGAGAGGTAGAGCGGGTTACAGAGTGAGAGGGAGAGGGGTAGAGCGGGTTGCAGAGAGAGAGAGGTAGAGCTGGTTACAGAGAGAGAGGTAGAGCGGGTTACAGAGAGAGAGAGGTAGAGCGGGTTACAGAGAGTGAGAGGTAGAGCGGGTTACAGAGAGAGAGAGGTAGAGCAGATTACAGAGAGAGAGGTAGAGCGGGTTACAGAGAGAGAGAGGTAGAGCGGGTTGCAGAGAGAGAGAGAGAGAGGGGTAGAGTGGATTACAGAGAGAGAGAGGTAGAGCGGGTTACAGAGAGAGGGGAGGTAGAGCGGGTTACAGAGAGTGAGAGGTAGAGCGGGTTGCAGAGAGAGAGAGAGAGGGGTAGAGCGGATTACAGAGAGAGAGAGGTAGAGCGGGTTACAGAGAGAGGGGAGGTAGAGCGGGTTACAGAGAGAGGGGAGGGAGAGCGGGTTACAGAGAGGTAGAGCGGATTACAGAGAGAGGGGAGGTAGAGCGTATTACAGAGAGAGAGAGGTAGAGCGGGTTACAGAGAGAGAGAGAGAGAGGGGTAGAGCGGGTTGCAGAGAGAGAGGTAGAGCGGGTTACAGAGAGAGAGAGGTAGAGCGGGTTACAGAGAGAGAGAGGGGTAGAGCGGATTACAGAGAGAGAGAGAGGTAGAGCGGGTTACAGAGAGAGGGGAGGTAGAGCGGGTTACAGAGAGAGAGGAGGTAGAGCGGGTTACAGAGAGAGCGAGAGGTAGAGTGGGTTACAGAGAGAGGGGAGGTAGAGCGGGTTACAGAGAGAGGGGAGGTAGAGCAGGTTACAGAGAGAGGGGAGGTAGAGCGGGTTACAGAGAGAGGGGAGATAGAGCGGGTTGCAGAGAGAGGGGAGGTAGAGCGTGTTGCAGAGAGAGGGGAGGTAGAGCGGGTTACAGAGAGAGAGAGAGGTAGAGCGGGTTACAGAGAGAGAGAGGTAGAGCGGGTTACAGAGAGAGGGGAGGTAGAGCGGATTACAGAGAGAGGGGAGGTAGAGCGGGTTACAGAGAGAGGGGAGGTAGAGCGGGTTACAGAGAGAGGGGAGGTAGAGCGGGTTACAGAGAGAGAGAGAGGTAGAGCGGGTTACAGAGAGAGAGAGGTAGAGCGGGTTACAGAGAGAGGGGAGGTAGAGCAGATTACAGAGAGAGAGAGGTAGAGCGGGTTACAGAGTGAGAGGGAGAGGGGTAGAGCGGGTTGCAGAGAGAGAGAGGTAGAGCTGGTTACAGAGAGAGAGGTAGAGCGGGTTACAGAGAGAGAGAGGTAGAGCGGGTTACAGAGAGTGAGAGGTAGAGCGGGTTACAGAGAGAGAGAGGTAGAGCAGATTACAGAGAGAGAGGTAGAGCGGGTTACAGAGAGAGAGAGGTAGAGCTTGTTGCAGAGAGAGAGAGAGAGAGGGGTAGAGTGGATTACAGAGAGAGAGAGGTAGAGCGGGTTACAGAGAGAGGGGAGGTAGAGCGGGTTACAGAGAGAGGGGAGGTAGAGAGGGTTACAGAGAGAGGGGAGGGAGAGCGGGTTACAGAGAGGTAGAGCGGGTTACAGAGAGAGGGGAGGTAGAGCGTATTACAGAGAGAGAGAGGTAGAGCGGGTTACAGAGAGAGAGAGAGAGAGGGGTAGAGCGGGTTGCAGAGAGAGAGGTAGAGCGGGTTACAGAGAGAGAGAGGTAGAGCGGGTTACAGAGAGAGAGAGGGGTAGAGCGGTTTACAGAGAGAGAGAGAGGTAGAGCGGGTTACAGAGAGAGGGGAGGTAGAGCGGGTTACAGAGAGAGAGGAGGTAGAGCGGGTTACAGAGAGAGCGAGAGGTAGAGTGGGTTACAGAGAGAGGGGAGGTAGAGCGGGTTACAGAGAGGGGTGGTAGAGCGGGTTACAGAGAGAGAGAGGTAGAGCGGGTTACAGAGAGTGAGAGGTAGAGCGGGATACAGAGAGAGAGGTAGAGCAGGTTACAGAGAGAGAGGAGGTAGAGCGGGTTACAGTGAGAGGGGAGGTAGAGCGGGTTACAGAGAGAGAGAGAGAGAGAGGGGTAGAGCGGGTTGCAGAGAGAGAGGTAGAGCGGGTTACAGAGAGAGAGAGGTAGAGCGGGTTACAGAGAGAGAGAGAGAGGGGTAGAGCGGATTACAGAGAGAGAGGTAGAGCGGGTTACAGAGAGAGAGGAGGTAGAGCAGGTTACAGAGAGAGGGGAGGTAGAGCGGGTTACAGAGAGAGAGAGAGGTAGAGTGGGTTACAGAGAGAGAGAGATAGAGCGGGTTACAGATAGAGGGGAGGTAGAGCGGGTTACAGAGAGAGGGGAGGTAGAGCGGGTTACAGAGAGAGAGGAGGTAGAGCGGGTTGCAGAGAGAGTGGAGGTAGAGCGGGTTACAGAGAGAGAGAGAGGTAGAGTGGGTTACAGAGAGAGAGAGGTAGAGCGGGTTACAGAGAGAGGAGGTAGAGCGGGTTACAGAGAGAGGGGAGGTAGAGCGGGTTACAGAGAGAGGGGAGGTAGAGCGGGTTGCAGAGAGATTGGAGGTAGAGCGGGTTACAGAGAGAGGGGAGGTAGAGCGGGTTACAGAGAGAGAGAGAGGTAGAGCGGGTTACAGAGAGAGAGAGGTAGAGCGGGTTACAGAGAGAGGGGAGGTAGAGCGGATTACAGAGAGAGGGGAGGTAGAGCGGGTTACAGAGAGAGGGGAGGTAGAGCGGGTTACAGAGAGAGGGGAGGTAGAGCGGGTTACAGAGAGAGAGAGAGGTAGAGCGGGTTACAGAGAGAGAGAGGTAGAGCGGGTTACAGAGAGAGGGGAGGTAGAGCAGATTACAGAGAGAGAGAGGTAGAGCGGGTTACAGAGTGAGAGGGAGAGGGGTAGAGCGGGTTGCAGAGAGAGAGAGGTAGAGCTGGTTACAGAGAGAGAGGTAGAGCGGGTTACAGAGAGAGAGAGGTAGAGCGGGTTACAGAGAGAGAGAGGTAGAGCGGGTTACAGAGAGTGAGAGGTAGAGCGGGATACAGAGAGAGAGGTAGAGCAGGTTACAGAGAGAGAGGAGGTAGAGCGGGTTACAGAGAGAGGGGAGGTAGAGCGGGTTACAGAGAGAGAGAGAGAGAGAGGGGTAGAGCGGGTTGCAGAGAGAGAGGTAGAGCGGGTTACAGAGAGAGAGAGGTAGAGCGGGTTACAGAGAGAGAGAGAGAGGGGTAGAGCGGATTACAGAGAGAGAGGTAGAGCGGGTTACAGAGAGAGAGGAGGTAGAGCAGGTTACAGAGAGAGGGGAGGTAGAGCGGGTTACAGAGAGAGAGAGAGGTAGAGTGGGTTACAGAGAGAGAGAGATAGAGCGGGTTACAGATAGAGGGGAGGTAGAGCGGGTTACAGAGAGAGGGGAGGTAGAGCGGGTTACAGAGAGAGAGGAGGTAGAGCGGGTTGCAGAGAGAGTGGAGGTAGAGCGGGTTACAGAGAGAGAGAGAGGTAGAGTGGGTTACAGAGAGAGAGAGGTAGAGCGGGTTACAGAGAGAGGAGGTAGAGCGGGTTACAGAGAGAGGGGAGGTAGAGCGGGTTACAGAGAGAGGGGAGGTAGAGCGGGTTGCAGAGAGATTGGAGGTAGAGCGGGTTACAGAGAGAGGGGAGGTAGAGCGGGTTACAGAGAGAGAGAGAGGTAGAGCGGGTTACAGAGAGAGAGAGGTAGAGCGGGTTACAGAGAGAGGGGAGGTAGAGCGGATTACAGAGAGAGGGGAGGTAGAGCGGGTTACAGAGAGAGGGGAGGTAGAGCGGGTTACAGAGAGAGGGGAGGTAGAGCGGGTTACAGAGAGAGAGAGAGGTAGAGCGGGTTACAGAGAGAGAGAGGTAGAGCGGGTTACAGAGAGAGGGGAGGTAGAGCAGATTACAGAGAGAGAGAGGTAGAGCGGGTTACAGAGTGAGAGGGAGAGGGGTAGAGCGGGTTGCAGAGAGAGAGAGGTAGAGCTGGTTACAGAGAGAGAGGTAGAGCGGGTTACAGAGAGAGAGAGGTAGAGCGGGTTACAGAGAGTGAGAGGTAGAGCGGGTTACAGAGAGAGAGAGGTAGAGCAGATTACAGAGAGAGAGGTAGAGCGGGTTACAGAGAGAGAGAGGTAGAGCGGGTTGCAGAGAGAGAGAGAGAGAGGGGTAGAGTGGATTACAGAGAGAGAGAGGTAGAGCGGGTTACAGAGAGAGGGGAGGTAGAGCGGGTTACAGAGAGTGAGAGGTAGAGCGGGTTGCAGAGAGAGAGAGAGAGGGGTAGAGCGGATTACAGAGAGAGAGAGGTAGAGCGGGTTACAGAGAGAGGGGAGGTAGAGCGGGTTACAGAGAGAGGGGAGGGAGAGCGGGTTACAGAGAGGTAGAGCGGGTTACAGAGAGAGGGGAGGTAGAGCGTATTACAGAGAGAGAGAGGTAGAGCGGGTTACAGAGAGAGAGAGAGAGAGGGGTAGAGCGGGTTGCAGAGAGAGAGGTAGAGCGGGTTACAGAGAGAGAGAGGTAGAGCGGGTTACAGAGAGAGAGAGGGGTAGAGCGGATTACAGAGAGAGAGAGAGGTAGAGCGGGTTACAGAGAGAGGGGAGGTAGAGCGGGTTACAGAGAGAGAGGAGGTAGAGCGGGTTACAGAGAGAGCGAGAGGTAGAGTGGGTTACAGAGAGAGGGGAGGTAGAGCGGGTTACAGAGAGGGGTGGTAGAGCGGGTTACAGAGAGAGAGAGGTAGAGCGGGTTACAGAGAGTGAGAGGTAGAGCGGGATACAGAGAGAGAGGTAGAGCAGGTTACAGAGAGAGAGGAGGTAGAGCGGGTTACAGAGAGAGGGGAGGTAGAGCGGGTTACAGAGAGAGAGAGAGAGGGGTAGAGCGGGTTGCAGAGAGAGAGGTAGAGCGGGTTACAGAGAGAGAGAGGTAGAGCGGGTTACAGAGAGAGAGAGAGAGGGGTAGAGCGGATTACAGAGAGAGAGGTAGAGCGGGTTACAGAGAGAGAGGAGGTAGAGCAGGTTACAGAGAGAGGGGAGGTAGAGCGGGTTACAGAGAGAGAGAGAGGTAGAGTGGGTTACAGAGAGAGAGAGATAGAGCGGGTTACAGATAGAGGGGAGGTAGAGCGGGTTACAGAGAGAGGGGAGGTAGAGCGGGTTACAGAGAGAGAGGAGGTAGAGCGGGTTGCAGAGAGAGTGGAGGTAGAGCGGGTTACAGAGAGAGAGAGAGGTAGAGTGGGTTACAGAGAGAGAGAGGTAGAGCGGGTTACAGAGAGAGGAGGTAGAGCGGGTTACAGAGAGAGGGGAGGTAGAGCGGGTTACAGAGAGAGGGGAGGTAGAGCGGGTTGCAGAGAGATTGGAGGTAGAGCGGGTTACAGAGAGAGGGGAGGTAGAGCGGGTTACAGAGAGAGGGGAGGTAGAGCGAGTTACAGAGAGAGAGAGGTAGAGCGGGTTACAGAGAGAGAGGGGAGGTAGAGCGGGTTACAGAGAGAGAGAGGTAGAGCGGATTACAGAGAGAGAGGTAGAGCGGGTTACAGAGAGAGAGGAGGTAGAGCAGGTTACAGAGAGAGGGGAGGTAGAGCGGGTTACAGAGAGAGAGAGAGGTAGAGTGGGTTACAGAGAGAGAGAGATAGAGCGGGTTACAGATAGAGGGGAGGTAGAGCGGGTTACAGAGAGAGGGGAGGTAGAGCGGGTTACAGAGAGAGAGGAGGTAGAGCGGGTTGCAGAGAGAGTGGAGGTAGAGCGGGTTACAGAGAGAGAGAGAGGAAGAGTGGGTTACAGAGAGAGAGAGGTAGAGCGGGTTACAGAGAGAGGAGGTAGAGCGGGTTACAGAGAGAGGGGAGGTAGAGCGGGTTAAAGAGAGAGGGGAGGTAGAGCGGGTTGCAGAGAGATTGGAGGTAGAGCGGGTTACAGAGAGAGGGGAGGTAGAGCGGGTTACAGAGAGAGGGGAGGTAGAGCGAGTTACAGAGAGAGAGAGGTAGAGCGGGTTACAGAGAGAGAGGGGAGGTAGAGCGGGTTACAGAGAGAGAGAGGTAGAGCGGGTTACAGAGAGAGAGGTAGAGCGGGTTGCAGAGAGAGAGAGGTAGAGCGGGTTGCAGAGAGAGAGAGAGAGGGGTAGAGTGGATTACAGAGAGAGAGAGGTAGAGCGGGTTACAGAGAGAGGGGAGGTAGAGCGGGTTACAGAGAGAGGGGAGGTAGAGCAGGTTACAGAGAGAGGGGAGGTAGAGCGGGTTACAGAGAGAGGGGAGATAGAGCGGGTTGCAGAGAGAGGGGAGGTAGAGCGGGTTGCAGAGAGAGGGGAGGTAGAGCGGGTTACAGAGAGAGAGAGAGGTAGAGCGGGTTACAGAGAGAGAGAGGTAGAGCGGGTTACAGAGAGAGGGGAGGTAGAGCGGATTACAGAGAGAGGGGAGGTAGAGCGGGTTACAGAGAGAGGGGAGGTAGAGCGGGTTACAGAGAGAGGGGAGGTAGAGCGGGTTACAGAGAGAGAGAGAGAGGTAGAGCGGGTTACAGAGAGAGAGAGGTAGAGCGGGTTACAGAGAGAGTGGAGGTAGAGCAGATTACAGAGAGAGAGAGGTAGAGCGGGTTACAGAGAGAGAGAGAGAGGGGTAGAGCGGGTTGCAGAGAGAGAGAGGTAGAGCTGGTTACAGAGAGAGAGGTAGAGCGGGTTACAGAGAGAGAGAGGTAGAGCGGGTTACAGAGAGTGAGAGGTAGAGCGGGTTACAGAGAGAGAGAGGTAGAGCAGATTACAGAGAGAGAGGTAGAGCGGGTTACAGAGAGAGAGAGGTAGAGCGGGTTGCAGAGAGAGAGAGAGAGAGGGGTAGAGTGGATTACAGAGAGAGAAAGGTAGAGCGGGTTACAGAGAGAGGGGAGGTAGAGCGGGTTACAGAGAGTGAGAGGTAGAGCGGGTTGCAGAGAGAGAGAGAGAGGGGTAGAGCGGATTACAGAGAGAGAGAGGTAGAGCGGGTTACAGAGAGATGGGAGGTAGAGCGGGTTACAGAGAGAGGGGAGGGAGAGCGGGTTACAGAGAGGTAGAGTGGGTTACAGAGAGAGGGGAGGTAGAGCGTATTACAGAGAGAGAGAGGTAGAGCGGGTTACAGAGAGAGAGAGAGAGAGGGGTAGAGCGGGTTGCAGAGAGAGAGAGAGAGAGGGGTAGAGCGGGTTGCAGAGAGAGAGGTAGAGCGGGTTACAGAGAGAGAGAGGTAGAGCGGGTTACAGAGAGAGAGAGGGGTAGAGCGGATTACAGAGAGAGAGAGAGGTAGAGCGGGTTACAGAGAGAGGGGAGGTAGAGCGGGTTACAGAGAGAGAGGAGGTAGAGCGGGTTACAGAGAGAGCGAGAGGTAGAGTGGGTTACAGAGAGAGGGGAGGTAGAGCGGGTTACAGAGAGGGGTGGTAGAGCGGGTTACAGAGAGAGAGAGGTAGAGCGGGTTACAGAGAGTGAGAGGTAGAGCGGGATACAGAGAGAGAGGTAGAGCAGGTTACAGAGAGAGAGGAGGTAGAGCGGGTTACAGAGAGAGGGGAGGTAGAGCGGGTTACAGAGAGAGAGAGAGAGAGAGGGGTAGAGCGGGTTGCAGAGAGAGAGGTAGAGCGGGTTACAGAGAGAGAGAGGTAGAGCGGGTTACAGAGAGAGAGAGAGAGGGGTAGAGCGGATTACAGAGAGAGAGGTAGAGCGGGTTACAGAGAGAGAGGAGGTAGAGCAGGTTACAGAGAGAGGGGAGGTAGAGCGGGTTACAGAGAGAGAGAGAGGTAGAGTGGGTTACAGAGAGAGAGAGATAGAGCGGGTTACAGATAGAGGTGAGGTAGAGCGGGTTACAGAGAGAGGGGAGGTAGAGCGGGTTACAGAGAGAGAGGAGGTAGAGCGGGTTGCAGAGAGAGTGGAGGTAGAGCGGGTTACAGAGAGAGAGAGAGGTAGAGTGGGTTACAGAGAGAGAGAGATAGAGCGGGTTACAGATAGAGGGGAGGTAGAGCGGGTTACAGAGAGAGGGGAGGTAGAGCGGGTTACAGAGAGAGAGGAGGTAGAGCGGGTTGCAGAGAGAGTGGAGGTAGAGCGGGTTACAGAGAGAGAGAGAGGTAGAGTGGGTTACAGAGAGAGAGAGGTAGAGCGGGTTACAGAGAGAGGAGGTAGAGCGGGTTACAGAGAGAGGGGAGGTAGAGCGGGTTACAGAGAGAGGGGAGGTAGAGCGGGTTGCAGAGAGATTGGAGGTAGAGCGGGTTACAGAGAGAGGGGAGGTAGAGCGGGTTACAGAGAGAGAGAGAGGTAGAGCGGGTTACAGAGAGAGAGAGGTAGAGCGGGTTACAGAGAGAGGGGAGGTAGAGCGGATTACAGAGAGAGGGGAGGTAGAGCGGGTTACAGAGAGAGGGGAGGTAGAGCGGGTTACAGAGAGAGGGGAGGTAGAGCGGGTTACAGAGAGAGAGAGAGGTAGAGCGGGTTACAGAGAGAGAGAGGTAGAGCGGGTTACAGAGAGAGGGGAGGTAGAGCAGATTACAGAGAGAGAGAGGTAGAGCGGGTTACAGAGTGAGAGGGAGAGGGGTAGAGCGGGTTGCAGAGAGAGAGAGGTAGAGCTGGTTACAGAGAGAGAGGTAGAGCGGGTTACAGAGAGAGAGAGGTAGAGCGGGTTACAGAGAGTGAGAGGTAGAGCGGGTTACAGAGAGAGAGAGGTAGAGCAGATTACAGAGAGAGAGGTAGAGCGGGTTACAGAGAGAGAGAGAGAGAGGGGTAGAGCGGGTTGCAGAGAGAGAGAGAGAGAGGGGTAGAGCGGGTTGCAGAGAGAGAGGTAGAGCGGGTTACAGAGAGAGAGAGGTAGAGCGGGTTACAGAGAGAGAGAGGGGTAGAGCGGATTACAGAGAGAGAGAGAGGTAGAGCGGGTTACAGAGAGAGGGGAGGTAGAGCGGGTTACAGAGAGAGAGGAGGTAGAGCGGGTTACAGAGAGAGCGAGAGGTAGAGTGGGTTACAGAGAGAGGGGAGGTAGAGCGGGTTACAGAGAGGGGTGGTAGAGCGGGTTACAGAGAGAGAGAGGTAGAGCGGGTTACAGAGAGTGAGAGGTAGAGCGGGATACAGAGAGAGAGGTAGAGCAGGTTACAGAGAGAGAGGAGGTAGAGCGGGTTACAGAGAGAGGGGAGGTAGAGCGGGTTACAGAGAGAGAGAGAGAGAGAGGGGTAGAGCGGGTTGCAGAGAGAGAGGTAGAGCGGGTTACAGAGAGAGAGAGGTAGAGCGGGTTACAGAGAGAGAGAGAGAGGGGTAGAGCGGATTACAGAGAGAGAGGTAGAGCGGGTTACAGAGAGAGAGGAGGTAGAGCAGGTTACAGAGAGAGGGGAGGTAGAGCGGGTTACAGAGAGAGAGAGAGGTAGAGTGGGTTACAGAGAGAGAGAGATAGAGCGGGTTACAGATAGAGGTGAGGTAGAGCGGGTTACAGAGAGAGGGGAGGTAGAGCGGGTTACAGAGAGAGAGGAGGTAGAGCGGGTTGCAGAGAGAGTGGAGGTAGAGCGGGTTACAGAGAGAGAGAGAGGTAGAGTGGGTTACAGAGAGAGAGAGATAGAGCGGGTTACAGATAGAGGGGAGGTAGAGCGGGTTACAGAGAGAGGGGAGGTAGAGCGGGTTACAGAGAGAGAGGAGGTAGAGCGGGTTGCAGAGAGAGTGGAGGTAGAGCGGGTTACAGAGAGAGAGAGAGGTAGAGTGGGTTACAGAGAGAGAGAGGTAGAGCGGGTTACAGAGAGAGGAGGTAGAGCGGGTTACAGAGAGAGGGGAGGTAGAGCGGGTTACAGAGAGAGGGGAGGTAGAGCGGGTTGCAGAGAGATTGGAGGTAGAGCGGGTTACAGAGAGAGGGGAGGTAGAGCGGGTTACAGAGAGAGAGAGAGGTAGAGCGGGTTACAGAGAGAGAGAGGTAGAGCGGGTTACAGAGAGAGGGGAGGTAGAGCGGATTACAGAGAGAGGGGAGGTAGAGCGGGTTACAGAGAGAGGGGAGGTAGAGCGGGTTACAGAGAGAGGGGAGGTAGAGCGGGTTACAGAGAGAGAGAGAGGTAGAGCGGGTTACAGAGAGAGAGAGGTAGAGCGGGTTACAGAGAGAGGGGAGGTAGAGCAGATTACAGAGAGAGAGAGGTAGAGCGGGTTACAGAGTGAGAGGGAGAGGGGTAGAGCGGGTTGCAGAGAGAGAGAGGTAGAGCTGGTTACAGAGAGAGAGGTAGAGCGGGTTACAGAGAGAGAGAGGTAGAGCGGGTTACAGAGAGTGAGAGGTAGAGCGGGTTACAGAGAGAGAGAGGTAGAGCAGATTACAGAGAGAGAGGTAGAGCGGGTTACAGAGAGAGAGAGGTAGAGCGGGTTGCAGAGAGAGAGAGAGAGAGGGGTAGAGTGGATTACAGAGAGAGAGAGGTAGAGCGGGTTACAGAGAGAGGGGAGGTAGAGCGGGTTACAGAGAGTGAGAGGTAGAGCGGGTTGCAGAGAGAGAGAGAGAGGGGTAGAGCGGATTACAGAGAGAGAGAGGTAGAGCGGGTTACAGAGAGAGGGGAGGTAGAGCGGGTTACAGAGAGAGGGGAGGGAGAGCGGGTTACAGAGAGGTAGAGCGGGTTACAGAGAGAGGGGAGGTAGAGCGTATTACAGAGAGAGAGAGGTAGAGCGGGTTACAGAGAGAGAGAGAGAGAGGGGTAGAGCGGGTTGCAGAGAGAGAGGTAGAGCGGGTTACAGAGAGAGAGAGGTAGAGCGGGTTACAGAGAGAGAGAGGGGTAGAGCGGATTACAGAGAGAGAGAGAGGTAGAGCGGGTTACAGAGAGAGGGGAGGTAGAGCGGGTTACAGAGAGAGAGGAGGTAGAGCGGGTTACAGAGAGAGCGAGAGGTAGAGTGGGTTACAGAGAGAGGGGAGGTAGAGCGGGTTACAGAGAGGGGTGGTAGAGCGGGTTACAGAGAGAGAGAGGTAGAGCGGGTTACAGAGAGTGAGAGGTAGAGCGGGATACAGAGAGAGAGGTAGAGCAGGTTACAGAGAGAGAGGAGGTAGAGCGGGTTACAGAGAGAGGGGAGGTAGAGCGGGTTACAGAGAGAGAGAGAGAGGGGTAGAGCGGGTTGCAGAGAGAGAGGTAGAGCGGGTTACAGAGAGAGAGAGGTAGAGCGGGTTACAGAGAGAGAGAGAGAGGGGTAGAGCGGATTACAGAGAGAGAGGTAGAGCGGGTTACAGAGAGAGAGGAGGTAGAGCAGGTTACAGAGAGAGGGGAGGTAGAGCGGGTTACAGAGAGAGAGAGAGGTAGAGTGGGTTACAGAGAGAGAGAGATAGAGCGGGTTACAGATAGAGGGGAGGTAGAGCGGGTTACAGAGAGAGGGGAGGTAGAGCGGGTTACAGAGAGAGAGGAGGTAGAGCGGGTTGCAGAGAGAGTGGAGGTAGAGCGGGTTACAGAGAGAGAGAGAGGTAGAGTGGGTTACAGAGAGAGAGAGGTAGAGCGGGTTACAGAGAGAGGAGGTAGAGCGGGTTACAGAGAGAGGGGAGGTAGAGCGGGTTACAGAGAGAGGGGAGGTAGAGCGGGTTGCAGAGAGATTGGAGGTAGAGCGGGTTACAGAGAGAGGGGAGGTAGAGCGGGTTACAGAGAGAGGGGAGGTAGAGCGAGTTACAGAGAGAGAGAGGTAGAGCGGGTTACAGAGAGAGAGGGGAGGTAGAGCGGGTTACAGAGAGAGAGAGGTAGAGCGGGTTACAGAGAGAGAGGTAGAGCGGGTTGCAGAGAGAGAGAGGTAGAGCGGGTTGCAGAGAGAGAGAGAGAGGGGTAGAGTGGATTACAGAGAGAGAGAGGTAGAGCGGGTTACAGAGAGAGGGGAGGTAGAGCGGGTTACAGAGAGAGGGGAGGTAGAGCAGGTTACAGAGAGAGGGGAGGTAGAGCGGGTTACAGAGAGAGGGGATATAGAGCGGGTTGCAGAGAGAGGGGAGGTAGAGCGGGTTGCAGAGAGAGGGGAGGTAGAGCGGGTTACAGAGAGAGAGAGAGAGGTAGAGCGGGCTACAGAGAGAGAGAGGTAGAGCGGGTTACAGAGAGAGGGGAGGTAGAGGGGATTACAGAGAGAGGGGAGGTAGAGCGGGTTACAGAGAGAGGGGAGGTAGAGCGGGTTACAGAGAGAGGGGAGGTAGAGCGGGTTACAGAGAGAGAGAGAGAGGTAGAGCGGGTTACAGAGAGAGAGAGGTAGAGCGGGTTACAGAGAGAGTGGAGGTAGAGCAGATTACAGAGAGAGAGAGGTAGAGCGGGTTACAGAGAGAGAGAGAGAGGGGTAGAGCGGGTTGCAGAGAGAGAGAGGTAGAGCTGGTTACAGAGAGAGAGGTAGAGCGGGTTACAGAGAGAGAGAGGTAGAGCGGGTTACAGAGAGTGAGAGGTAGAGCGGGTTACAGAGAGAGAGAGGTAGAGCAGATTACAGAGAGAGAGGTAGAGCGGGTTACAGAGAGAGAGAGGTAGAACGGGTTGCAGAGAGAGAGAGAGAGAGGGGTAGAGTGGATTACAGAGAGAGAAAGGTAGAGCGGGTTACAGAGAGAGGGGAGGTAGAGCGGGTTACAGAGAGTGAGAGGTAGAGCGGGTTGCAGAGAGAGAGAGAGAGGGGTAGAGCGGATTACAGAGAGAGAGAGGTAGAGCGGGTTACAGAGAGAGGGGAGGTAGAGCGGGTTACAGAGAGAGGGGAGGGAGAGCGGGTTACAGAGAGGTAGAGCGGGTTACAGAGAGAGGGGAGGTAGAGCGTATTACAGAGAGAGAGAGGTAGAGCGGGTTACAGAGAGAGAGAGAGAGAGGGGTAGAGCGGGTTGCAGAGAGAGAGGTAGAGCGGGTTACAGAGAGAGAGAGGTAGAGCGGGTTACAGAGAGAGAGAGGGGTAGAGCGGATTACAGAGAGAGAGAGAGGTAGAGCGGGTTACAGAGAGAGGGGAGGTAGAGCGGGTTACAGAGAGAGAGGAGGTAGAGCGGGTTACAGAGAGAGCGAGAGGTAGAGCGGGTTACAGAGAGGGGTGGTAGAGCGGGTTACAGAGATAGAGAGGTAGAGCGGGTTACAGAGAGTGAGAGGTAGAGCGGGATACAGAGAGAGAGGTAGAGCAGGTTACAGAGAGAGAGGAGGTAGAGCGGGTTACAGAGAGAGGAGGTAGAGCGGGTTACAGAGAGAGGGGAGGTAGAGCGGGTTACAGAGAGAGGGGAGGTAGAGCGGGTTGCAGAGAGATTGGAGGTAGAGCGGGTTACAGAGAGAGGGGAGGTAGAGCGGGTTACAGAGAGAGGGGAGGTAGAGCGAGTTACAGAGAGAGAGAGGTAGAGCGGGTTACAGAGAGAGAGGGGAGGTAGAGCGGGTTACAGAGAGAGAGAGGTAGAGCGGGTTACAGAGAGAGAGGTAGAGCGGGTTGCAGAGAGAGAGAGGTAGAGCGGGTTGCAGAGAGAGAGAGAGAGGGGAAGAGTGGATTACAGAGAGAGAGAGGTAGAGCGGGTTACAGAGAGAGGGGAGGTAGAGCGGGTTACAGAGAGAGGGGAGGTAGAGCAGGTTACAGAGAGAGGGGAGGTAGAGCGGGTTACAGAGAGAGGGGAGATAGAGCGGGTTGCAGAGAGAGGGGAGGTAGAGCGGGTTGCAGAGAGAGGGGAGGTAGAGCGGGTTACAGAGAGAGAGAGGTAGAGCGGGTTACAGAGAGAGAGAGGTAGAGCGGGTTACAGAGAGAGGGGAGGTAGAGCGGATTACAGAGAGAGGGGAGGTAGAGCGGGTTACAGAGAGAGGGGAGGTAGAGCGGGTTACAGAGAGAGGGGAGGTAGAGCGGGTTACAGAGAGAGAGAGAGAGGTAGAGCGGGTTACAGAGAGAGAGAGGTAGAGCGGGTTACAGAGAGAGTGGAGGTAGAGCAGATTACAGAGAGAGAGAGGTAGAGCGGGTTACAGAGAGAGAGAGAGAGGGGTAGAGCGGGTTGCAGAGAGAGAGAGGTAGAGCTGGTTACAGAGAGAGAGGTAGAGCGGGTTACAGAGAGAGAGAGGTAGAGCGGGTTACAGAGAGTGAGAGGTAGAGCGGGTTACAGAGAGAGAGAGGTAGAGCAGATTACAGAGAGAGAGGTAGAGCGGGTTACAGAGAGAGAGAGGTAGAGCGGGTTGCAGAGAGAGAGAGAGAGAGGGGTAGAGTGGATTACAGAGAGAGAAAGGTAGAGCGGGTTACAGAGAGAGGGGAGGTAGAGCGGGTTACAGAGAGTGAGAGGTAGAGCGGGTTGCAGAGAGAGAGAGAGAGGGGTAGAGCGGATTACAGAGAGAGAGAGGTAGAGCGGGTTACAGAGAGAGGGGAGGTAGAGCGGGTTACAGAGAGAGGGGAGGGAGAGCGGGTTACAGAGAGGTAGAGCGGGTTACAGAGAGAGGGGAGGTAGAGCGTATTACAGAGAGAGAGAGGTAGAGCGGGTTACAGAGAGAGAGAGAGAGAGGGGTAGAGCGGGTTGCAGAGAGAGAGGTAGAGCGGGTTACAGAGAGAGAGAGGTAGAGCGGGTTACAGAGAGAGAGAGGGGTAGAGCGGATTACAGAGAGAGAGAGAGGTAGAGCGGGTTACAGAGAGAGGGGAGGTAGAGCGGGTTACAGAGAGAGAGGAGGTAGAGCGGGTTACAGAGAGAGCGAGAGGTAGAGCGGGTTACAGAGAGGGGTGGTAGAGCGGGTTACAGAGATAGAGAGGTAGAGCGGGTTACAGAGAGTGAGAGGTAGAGCGGGATACAGAGAGAGAGGTAGAGCAGGTTACAGAGAGAGAGGAGGTAGAGCGGGTTACAGAGAGAGGAGGTAGAGCGGGTTACAGAGAGAGGGGAGGTAGAGCGGGTTACAGAGAGAGGGGAGGTCGAGCGGGTTGCAGAGAGATTGGAGGTAGAGCGGGTTACAGAGAGAGGGGAGGTAGAGCGGGTTACAGAGAGAGGGGAGGTAGAGCGAGTTACAGAGAGAGAGAGGTAGAGCGGGTTACAGAGAGAGAGGGGAGGTAGAGCGGGTTACAGAGAGAGAGAGGTAGAGCGGGTTACAGAGAGAGAGGTAGAGCGGGTTGCAGAGAGAGAGAGGTAGAGCGGGTTGCAGAGAGAGAGAGAGAGGGGTAGAGTGGATTACAGAGAGAGAGGTAGAGCGGGTTACAGAGAGAGGGGAGGTAGAGCGGGTTACAGAGAGAGGGGAGGTAGAGCAGGTTACAGAGAGAGGGGAGGTAGAGCGGGTTACAGAGAGAGGGGAGATAGAGCGGGTTGCAGAGAGAGGGGAGGTAGAGCGGGTTGCAGAGAGAGGGGAGGTAGAGCGGGTTACAGAGAGAGAGAGAGGTAGAGCGGGTTACAGAGAGAGAGAGGTAGAGCGGGTTACAGAGAGAGGGGAGGTAGAGCGGATTACAGAGAGAGGGGAGGTAGAGCGGGTTACAGAGAGAGGGGAGGTAGAGCGGGTTACAGAGAGAGGGGAGGTAGAGCGGGTTACAGAGAGAGAGAGAGAGGTAGAGCGGGTTACAGAGAGAGAGAGGTAGAGCGGGTTACAGAGAGAGTGGAGGTAGAGCAGATTACAGAGAGAGAGAGGTAGAGCGGGTTACAGAGAGAGAGAGAGAGGGGTAGAGCGGGTTGCAGAGAGAGAGAGGTAGAGCTGGTTACAGAGAGAGAGGTAGAGCGGGTTACAGAGAGAGAGAGGTAGAGCGGGTTACAGAGAGTGAGAGGTAGAGCGGGTTACAGAGAGAGAGAGGTAGAGCAGATTACAGAGAGAGAGGTAGAGCGGGTTACAGAGAGAGAGAGGTAGAGCGGGTTGCAGAGAGAGAGAGAGAGAGGGGTAGAGTGGATTACAGAGAGAGAAAGGTAGAGCGGGTTACAGAGAGAGGGGAGGTAGAGCGGGTTACAGAGAGTGAGAGGTAGAGCGGGTTGCAGAGAGAGAGAGAGAGGGGTAGAGCGGATTACAGAGAGAGAGAGGTAGAGCGGGTTACAGAGAGAGGGGAGGTAGAGCGGGTTACAGAGAGAGGGGAGGGAGAGCGGGTTACAGAGAGGTAGAGCGGGTTACAGAGAGAGGGGAGGTAGAGCGTATTACAGAGAGAGAGAGGTAGAGCGGGTTACAGAGAGAGAGAGAGAGAGGGGTAGAGCGGGTTGCAGAGAGAGAGGTAGAGCGGGTTACAGAGAGAGAGAGGTAGAGCGGGTTACAGAGAGAGAGAGGGGTAGAGCGGATTACAGAGAGAGAGAGAGGTAGAGCGGGTTACAGAGAGAGGGGAGGTAGAGCGGGTTACAGAGAGAGAGGAGGTAGAGCGGGTTACAGAGAGAGCGAGAGGTAGAGCGGGTTACAGAGAGGGGTGGTAGAGCGGGTTACAGAGATAGAGAGGTAGAGCGGGTTACAGAGAGTGAGAGGTAGAGCGGGATACAGAGAGAGAGGTAGAGCAGGCTACAGAGAGAGAGGAGGTAGAGCGGGTTACAGAGAGAGGGGAGGTAGAGCGGGTTACAGAGAGAGAGAGAGAGGGGTAGAGCGGGTTGCAGAGAGAGAGGTAGAGCGGGTTACAGAGAGAGAGAGGTAGAGCGGGTTACAGAGAGAGAGAGAGAGGGGTAGAGCGGAATACAGAGAGAGAGGTAGAGCGGGTTACAGAGAGAGAGGAGGTAGAGCAGGTTACAGAGAGAGGGGAGGTAGAGCGGGTTACAGAGAGAGAGATAGGTAGAGTGGGTTACAGAGAGAGAGAGATAGAGCGGGTTACAGATAGAGGGGAGGTAGAGCGGGTTACAGAGAGAGGGGAGGTAGAGCGGGTTACAGAGAGAGAGGAGGTAGAGCGGGTTGCAGAGAGAGTGGAGGTAGAGCGGGTTACAGAGAGAGAGAGAGGTAGAGTGGGTTACAGAGAGAGAGAGGTAGAGCGGGTTACAGAGAGAGGGGAGGTAGAGCGGGTTACAGAGAGGTAGAGCGGGTTACAGAGAGAGGGGAGGTAGAGCGTATTACAGAGAGAGAGCGGTAGAGCGGGTTACAGAGAGAGAGAGAGAGAGAGAGGGGTAGAGCGGGTTGCAGAGAGAGAGAGGTAGAGCGGGTTACAGAGAGAGAGAGGTAGAGCGGGTTACAGAGAGAGAGAGGGGTAGAGCGGATTACAGAGAGAGAGAGGTAGAGCGGGTTACAGAGAGAGGGGAGGTAGAGCGGGTTACAGAGAGAGAGGAGGTAGAGCGGGTTACAGAGTGAGCGAGAGGTAGAGTGGGTTACAGAGAGAGGGGAGGTAGAGCGGGTTACAGAGAGGGGTGGTAGAGCGGGTTACAGAGAGAGAGAGGTAGAGCGGGTTACAGAGAGTGAGAGGTAGAGCGGGATACAGAGAGAGAGGTAGAGCAGGTTACAGAGAGAGAGGAGGTAGAGCGGGTTACAGAGAGAGGGGAGGTAGAGCGTGTTACAGAGAGAGAGAGAGAGGGGTAGAGCGGGTTGCAGAGAGAGAGGTAGAGCGGGTTACAGAGAGAGAGAGGTAGAGCGGGTTACAGAGAGAGAGAGAAAGGGGTAGAGCGGATTACAGAGAGAGAGGTAGAGCGGGTTACAGAGAGAGAGGAGGTAGAGCGGGTTACAGAGAGAGGGGAGGTAGAGCGGGTTACAGAGAGAGAGAGAGGTAGAGTGGGTTACAGAGAGAGAGAGATAGAGCGGGTTACAGAGAGAGGGGAGGTAGAGCGGGTTACAGAGAGAGGGGAGGTAGAGCGGGTTACAGAGAGAGAGGAGGTAGAGCGGGTTGCAGAGAGAGTGGAGGTAGAGCGGGTTACAGAGAGAGAGAGAGGTAGAGTGGGTTACAGAGAGAGAGAGGTAGAGCGGGTTACAGAGAGAGGGGAGGTAGAGCGGGTTACAGAGAGAGGGGAGGTAGAGCGGGTTACAGAGAGAGGGGAGGTAGAGCGGGTTGCAGAGAGAGTGGAGGTAGAGCGGGTTACAGAGAGAGGGGAGGTAGAGCGGGTTACAGAGAGAGGGGAGGTAGAGCGAGTTACAGAGAGAGAGAGGTAGAGCGGGTTACAGATAGAGGGGAGGTAGAGCGGGTTACAGAGAGAGAGAGAGGTAGAGCGGGTTACAGAGAGAGAGAGGTAGAGCGGGTTACAGAAAGAGGGGAGGTAGAGTGGATTACAGAGAGAGAGAGGTAGAGCGGGTTACAGAGAGAGAGAGAGAGGGGTAGAGCGGGTTGCAGAGAGAGAGAGGTAGAGCTGGTTACAGAGAGAGAGAGGTAGAGCGGGTTACAGAGAGAGAGAGGGAGAGCGGGTTACAGAGAGTAAGGTAGAGCGGGTTGCAGAGAGAGAGAGGTAGAGCGGGTTGCAGAGAGAGAGAGAGAGGGGTAGAGTGGATTACAGAGAGAGAGAGGTAGAGCGGATTACAGAGAGAGAGGTAGAGCGGGTTGCAGAGAGAGAGAGGTAGAGCGGGTTGCAGAGAGAGAGAGAGAGGGGTAGAGTGGATTACAGAGAGAGAGAGGTAGAGCGGGTTACAGAGAGAGGGGAGGTAGAGCGGGTTACAGAGAGAGGGGAGGTAGAGCAGGTTACAGAGAGAGGGGAGGTAGAGCGGGTTACAGAGAGAGGGGAGATAGAGCGGATTACAGAGAGAGGGGAGGTAGAGCGGGTTACAGAGAGAGGGGAGGTAGAGCGGGTTACAGAGAGAGAGAGAGGTAGAGCGGGTTACAGAGAGAGAGGTAGAGCGGGTTACAGAAAGAGGGGAGGTAGAGTGGATTACAGAGAGAGAGAGGTAGAGCGGGTTACAGAGAGAGAGAGAGAGGGGTAGAGCGGGTTGCAGAGAGAGAGAGGTAGAGCTGGTTACAGAGAGAGAGGTAGAGCGGGTTACAGAGAGAGAGAGGTATAGCGGGTTACAGAGAGTGAGAGGTAGAGCGGGTTACAGAGAGAGAGAGAGGTAGAGCGGATTATAGAGAGAGAGGTAGAGCGGGTTACAGAGAGAGAGAGGTAGAGCGGGTTACAGAGAGAGAGAGGTAGAGCGGGTTGCAGAGAGAGAGAGAGAGGGGTAGAGCGGATTACAGAGAGAGAGAGGTAGAGCGGGTTACAGAGAGAGGGGAGGTAGAGCGGGTTACAGAGAGAGGGGAGGTAGAGCGGGTTACAGAGAGGTAGAGGTAGAGCGGGTTACAGAGAGAGAGAGGTAGAGCGGGTTACAGAGAGAGAGAGAGAGGGGTAGAGCGGATTACAGAGAGAGAGAGATAGAGCGGGTTACAGAGAGAGGGGAGGTAGAGCGGGTTACAGAGATAGGGGAGGTAGAGCGGGTTACAGAGAGAGAGAGAGGTAGAGTGGGTTACAGAGAGAGAGAGGTAGAGCGGGTTACAGAGAGAGAGAGAGAGGGGTAGAGCGGATTACAGAGAGAGAGGTAGAGCGGGTTACAGAGAGAGAGGAGGTAGAGCGGGTTACAGAGAGAGGGGAGGTAGAGCGGGTTACAGAGAGAGAGAGAGGTAGAGTGGGTTACAGAGAGAGAGAGATAGAGCGGGTTACAGAGAGAGGGGAGGTAGAGCGGGTTACAGAGAGAGGGGAGGTAGAGCGGGTTACAGAGAGAGAGGAGGTAGAGCGGGTTGCAGAGAGAGTGGAGGTAGAGCGGGTTACAGAGAGAGAGAGAGGTAGAGTGGGTTACAGAGAGAGAGAGGTAGAGCGGGTTACAGAGAGAGGGGAGGTAGAGCGGGTTACAGAGAGAGGGGAGGTAGAGCGGGTTACAGAGAGAGGGGAGGTAGAGCGGGTTGCAGAGAGAGTGGAGGTAGAGCGAGTTACAGAGAGAGAGAGGTAGAGCGGGTTACAGATAGAGGGGAGGTAGAGCGGGTTACAGAGAGAGAGAGAGGTAGAGCGGGTTACAGAGAGAGAGAGGTAGAGCGGGTTACAGAAAGAGGGGAGGTAGAGTGGATTACAGAGAGAGAGAGGTAGAGCGGGTTACAGAGAGAGAGAGAGAGGGGTAGAGCGGGTTGCAGAGAGAGAGAGGTAGAGCTGGTTACAGAGAGAGAGAGGTAGAGCGGGTTACAGAGAGAGAGAGGTAGAGCGGGTTACAGAGAGTAAGGTAGAGCGGGTTGCAGAGAGAGAGAGGTAGAGCGGGTTGCAGAGAGAGAGAGAGAGGGGTAGAGTGGATTACAGAGAGAGAGAGGTAGAGCGGGTTACAGAGAGAGAGGTAGAGCGGGTTGCAGAGAGAGAGAGGTAGAGCGGGTTGCAGAGAGAGAGAGAGAGAGGGGTAGAGTGGATTACAGAGAGAGAGAGGTAGAGAGGGTTACAGAGAGAGGGGAGGTAGAGCGGGTTACAGAGAGAGGGGAGGTAGAGCAGGTTACAGAGAGAGGGGAGGTAGAGCGGGTTACAGAGAGAGGGGAGATAGAGCGGGTTGCAGAGAGAGGGGAGGTAGAGCGGGTTGCAGAGAGAGGGGAGGTAGAGCGGGTTACAGAGAGAGAGAGAGGTAGAGCGGGTTACAGAGAAAGAGAGGTAGAGCGGGTTACAGAGAGAGGGGAGGTAGAGCGGATTACAGAGAGAGGGGAGGTAGAGCGGGTTACAGAGAGAGGGGAGGTAGAGCGGGTTACAGAGAGAGAGAGAGGTAGAGCGGGTTACAGAGAGAGAGAGGTAGAGCGGGTTACAGAAAGAGGGGAGGTAGAGTGGATTACAGAGAGAGAGAGGTAGAGCGGGTTACAGAGAGAGAGAGAGAGGGGTAGAGCGGGTTGCAGAGAGAGAGAGGTAGAGCTGGTTACAGAGAGAGAGGTAGAGCGGGTTACAGAGAGAGAGAGGTATAGCGGGTTACAGATAGTGAGAGGTAGAGCGGGCTACAGAGAGAGAGAGAGGTAGAGCGGATTATAGAGAGAGAGGTAGAGCGGGTTACAGAGAGAGAGAGGTAGAGCGGGTTGCAGAGAGAGAGAGGTAGAGCGGGTTACAGAGAGAGAGAGGTAGAGCGGGTTACAGAGAGAGAGAGGTAGAGCGGGTTGCAGAGAGAGAGAGAGAGGGGTAGAGCGGATTACAGAGAGAGAGAGGTAGAGCGGGTTACAGAGAGAGGGGAGGTAGAGCGGGTTACAGAGAGAGGGGAGGTAGAGCGGGTTACAGAGAGGTAGAGGTAGAGCGGGTTACAGAGAGAGAGAGGTAGAGCGGGTTACAGAGAGAGAGAGAGAGGGGTAGAGCGGATTACAGAGAGAGAGAGTTAGAGCGGGTTACAGAGAGAGGGGAGGTAGAGCGGGTTACAGAGATAGAGGAGGTAGAGCGGGTTACAGAGAGAGAGAGAGGTAGAGTGGGTTACAGAGAGAGGGGAGGTAGAGCGGGTTACAGAGAGGGGTGGTAGAGCGGGTTACAGAGAGAGAGAGGTAGAGCGGGTTACAGAGAGTGAGAGGTAGAGCGGTTTACAGAGAGAGAGGTAGAGCAGGTTACAGAGAGAGAGAGGTAGAGCGGGTTGCAGAGAGAGAGAGAGAGGGGTAGAGCGGATTACAGAGCGAGAGAGGTAGAGCGGGTTACAGAGAGAGGGGAGGTAGAGCGGGTTACAGAGAGGTAGAGCGGGTTACAGAGAGAGGGGAGGTAGAGCGGATTACTGAGAGAGAGAGGTAGAGCGGGTTACAGAGAGAGAGAGAGAGGGGTAGAGCGGGTTGCAGAGAGAGAGAGGTAGAGCGGGTTACAGAGAGAGAGAGAGAGGGGTAGAGCGGATTACAGAGAGAGAGAGGTAGAGCGGGTTACAGAGAGAGAGGAGGTAGAGCGGGTTAAAGAGAGAGGGGAGGTAGAGCGGGTTACAGAGAGAGAGAGAGGTAGAGTGGGTTACAGAGAGAGAGAGGTAGAGCGGGTTACAGAGAGATGGGAGGTAGAGCGGGTTACAGAGAGAGGGGAGGTAGAGCGGGTTACAGAGAGAGAGGAGGTAGAGCGGGTTGCAGAGAGAGTGGAGGTAGAGCGGGTTACAGAGAGAGAGAGAGGTAGAGTGGGTTACAGAGAGAGAGAGGTAGAGCGGGTTACAGAGAGAGGGGAGGTAGAGCGGGTTACAGAGAGAGGGGAGGTAGAGCGGGTTGCAGAGAGATTGGAGGTAGAGCGGGTTACAGAGAGAGGGGAGGTAGAGCGGGTTACAGAGAGAGGGGAGGTAGAGCGAGTTACAGAGAGAGAGAGGTAGAGCGGGTTACAGAGAGAGAGGGGAGGTAGAGCGGGTTACAGAGAGAGAGAGGTAGAGCGGGTTACAGAGAGAGAGGTAGAGCGGGTTGCAGAGAGAGAGAGGTAGAGCGGGTTGCAGAGAGAGAGAGAGAGAGGGGTAGAGTGGATTACAGAGAGAGAGAGGTAGAGCGGGTTACAGAGAGAGGGGAGGTAGAGCGGGTTACAGAGAGAGGGGAGGTAGAGCAGGTTACAGAGAGAGGGGAGGTAGAGCGGGTTACAGAGAGAGGGGAGATAGAGCGGGTTGCAGAGAGAGGGGAGGTAGAGCGGGTTGCAGAGAGAGGGGAGGTAGAGCGGGTTACAGAGAGAGAGAGAGGTAGAGCGGGTTACAGAGAGAGAGAGGTAGAGCGGGTTACAGAGAGAGGGGAGGTAGAGCGGATTACAGAGAGAGGGGAGGTAGAGCGGGTTACAGAGAGAGGGGAGGTAGAGCGGGTTACAGAGAGAGGGGAGGTAGAGCGGGTTACAGAGAGAGAGAGAGAGGTAGAGCGGGTTACAGAGAGAGAGAGGTAGAGCGGGTTACAGAGAGAGTGGAGGTAGAGCAGATTACAGAGAGAGAGAGGTAGAGCGGGTTACAGAGAGAGAGAGAGAGGGGTAGAGCGGGTTGCAGAGAGAGAGAGGTAGAGCTGGTTACAGAGAGAGAGGTAGAGCGGGTTACAGAGAGAGAGAGGTAGAGCGGGTTACAGAGAGTGAGAGGTAGAGCGGGTTACAGAGAGAGAGAGGTAGAGCAGATTACAGAGAGAGAGGTAGAGCGGGTTACAGAGAGAGAGAGGTAGAGCGGGTTGCAGAGAGAGAGAGAGAGAGGGGTAGAGTGGATTACAGAGAGAGAAAGGTAGAGCGGGTTACAGAGAGAGGGGAGGTAGAGCGGGTTACAGAGAGTGAGAGGTAGAGCGGGTTGCAGAGAGAGAGAGAGAGGGGTAGAGCGGATTACAGAGAGAGAGAGGTAGAGCGGGTTACAGAGAGAGGGGAGGTAGAGCGGGTTACAGAGAGAGGGGAGGGAGAGCGGGTTACAGAGAGGTAGAGCGGGTTACAGAGAGAGGGGAGGTAGAGCGTATTACAGAGAGAGAGAGGTAGAGCGGGTTACAGAGAGAGGGGAGGTAGAGCAGGTTACAGAGAGAGGGGAGGTAGAGCGGGTTACAGAGAGAGGGGAGATAGAGCGGGTTGCAGAGAGAGGGGAGGTAGAGCGGGTTGCAGAGAGAGGGGAGGTAGAGCGGGTTACAGAGAGAGAGGTAGAGCGGGTTGCAGAGAGAGAGAGGTAGAGCGGGTTGCAGAGAGAGAGAGAGAGGGGTAGAGTGGATTACAGAGAGAGAGAGGTAGAGCGGGTTACAGAGAGAGGGGAGGTAGAGCGGGTTACAGAGAGAGGGGAGGTAGAGCAGGTTACAGAGAGAGGGGAGGTAGAGCGGGTTACAGAGAGAGGGGAGATAGAGCGGGTTGCAGAGAGAGGGGAGGTAGAGCGGGTTGCAGAGAGAGGGGAGGTAGAGCGGGTTACAGAGAGAGAGGGAGGTAGAGCGGGTTACAGAGAGAGAGAGGTAGAGCGGGTTACAGAGAGAGGGGAGGTAGAGCGGATTACAGAGAGAGGGGAGGTAGAGCGGGTTACAGAGAGAGGGGAGGTAGAGCGGGTTACAGAGAGAGGGGAGGTAGAGCGGGTTACAGAGAGAGAGAGAGAGGTAGAGCGGGTTACAGAGAGAGAGAGGTAGAGCGGGTTACAGAGAGAGTGGAGGTAGAGCAGATTACAGAGAGAGAGAGGTAGAGCGGGTTACAGAGAGAGAGAGAGAGGGGTAGAGCGGGTTGCAGAGAGAGAGAGGTAGAGCTGGTTACAGAGAGAGAGGTAGAGCGGGTTACAGAGAGAGAGAGGTAGAGCGGGTTACAGAGAGTGAGAGGTAGAGCGGGTTACAGAGAGAGAGAGGTAGAGCAGATTACAGAGAGAGAGGTAGAGCGGGTTACAGAGAGAGAGAGGTAGAGCGGGTTGCAGAGAGAGAGAGAGAGAGGGGTAGAGTGGATTACAGAGAGAGAAAGGTAGAGCGGGTTACAGAGAGAGGGGAGGTAGAGCGGGTTACAGAGAGTGAGAGGTAGAGCGGGTTGCAGAGAGAGAGAGAGAGGGGTAGAGCGGATTACAGAGAGAGAGAGGTAGAGCGGGTTACAGAGAGAGGGGAGGTAGAGCGGGTTACAGAGAGAGGGGAGGGAGAGCGGGTTACAGAGAGGTAGAGCGGGTTACAGAGAGAGGGGAGGTAGAGCGTATTACAGAGAGAGAGAGGTAGAGCGGGTTACAGAGAGAGAGAGAGAGAGGGGTAGAGCGGGTTGCAGAGAGAGAGGTAGAGCGGGTTACAGAGAGAGAGAGGTAGAGCGGGTTACAGAGAGAGAGAGGGGTAGAGCGGATTACAGAGAGAGAGAGAGGTAGAGCGGGTTACAGAGAGAGGGGAGGTAGAGCGGGTTACAGAGAGAGAGGAGGTAGAGCGGGTTACAGAGAGAGCGAGAGGTAGAGCGGGTTACAGAGAGGGGTGGTAGAGCGGGTTACAGAGATAGAGAGGTAGAGCGGGTTACAGAGAGTGAGAGGTAGAGCGGGATACAGAGAGAGGGGAGGTAGAGCGGGTTACAGAGAGAGGGGAGGTAGAGCGGGTTACAGAGAGATGGGAGGTAGAGCGGGTTACAGAGAGAGGGGAGGTAGAGCGGGTTACAGAGAGAGAGGAGGTAGAGCGGGTTGCAGAGAGAGTGGAGGTAGAGCGGGTTACAGAGAGAGAGAGAGGTAGAGTGGGTTACAGAGAGAGAGAGGTAGAGCGGGTTACAGAGAGAGGGGAGGTAGAGCGGGTTACAGAGAGAGGGGAGGTAGAGCGGGTTGCAGAGAGATTGGAGGTAGAGCGGGTTACAGAGAGAGGGGAGGTAGAGCGGGTTACAGAGAGAGGGGAGGTAGAGCGAGTTACAGAGAGAGAGAGTTATAGCGGGTTACAGAGAGAGAGGGGAGGTAGAGCGGGTTACAGAGAGAGAGAGGTAGATCGGGTTACAGTGAGTGAGGTAGAGCGGGTTGCAGAGAGAGAGAGGTAGAGCGGGTTGCAGAGAGAGAGAGAGAGAGGGGTAGAGTGGATTACAGAGAGAGAGAGGTAGCGCGGGTTACAGAGAGAGGGGAGGTAGAGCGGGTTACAGAGAGAGGGGAGGTAGAGCTGGTTACAGAGAGAGGGGAGGTAGAGCGGGTTACAGAGAGAGGGGAGATAGAGCGGGTTGCAGAGAGAGGGGAGGTAGAGCGGGTTGCAGAGAGAGGGGAGGTAGAGCGGGTTACAGAGAGAGAGAGAGGTAGAGCGGGTTACAGAGAGAGAGAGGTAGAGCGGGTTACAGAGAGAGGGGAGGTAGAGCGGATTACAGAGAGAGGGGAGGTAGAGCGGGTTACAGAGAGAGGGGAGGTAGAGCGGGTTACAGAGAGAGGGGAGGTAGAGCGGGTTACAGAGAGAGAGAGAGAGGTAGAGCGGGTTACAGAGAGAGAGAGGTAGAGCGGGTTACAGAGAGAGTGGAGGTAGAGCAGATTACAGAGAGAGAGAGGTAGAGCGGGTTACAGAGAGAGAGAGAGAGGGGTAGAGCGGGTTGCAGAGAGAGAGAGGTAGAGCTGGTTACAGAGAGAGAGGTAGAGCGGGTTACAGAGAGAGAGAGGTAGAGCGGGTTACAGAGAGTGAGAGGTAGAGCGGGTTACAGAGAGAGAGAGGTAGAGCAGATTACAGAGAGAGAGGTAGAGCGGGTTACAGAGAGAGAGAGGTAGAGCGGGTTGCAGAGAGAGAGAGAGAGAGGGGTAGAGTGGATTACAGAGAGAGAAAGGTAGAGCGGGTTACAGAGAGAGGGGAGGTAGAGCGGGTTACAGAGAGTGAGAGGTAGAGCGGGTTGCAGAGAGAGAGAGAGAGGGGTAGAGCGGATTACAGAGAGAGAGAGGTAGAGCGGGTTACAGAGAGAGGGGAGGTAGAGCGGGTTACAGAGAGAGGGGAGGGAGAGCGGGTTACAGAGAGGTAGAGCGGGTTACAGAGAGAGGGGAGGTAGAGCGTATTACAGAGAGAGAGAGGTAGAGCGGGTTACAGAGAGAGGGGAGGTAGAGCGGGTTACAGAGAGAGGGGAGGGAGAGCGGGTTACAGAGAGGTAGAGCGGGTTACAGAGAGAGGGGAGGTAGAGCGTATTACAGAGAGAGAGAGGTAGAGCGGGTTACAGAGAGAGAGAGAGAGAGGGGTAGAGCGGGTTGCAGAGAGAGAGGTAGAGCGGGTTACAGAGAGAGAGAGGTAGAGCGGGTTACAGAGAGAGAGAGGGGTAGAGCGGATTACAGAGAGAGAGAGAGGTAGAGCGGGTTACAGAGAGAGGGGAGGTAGAGCGGGTTACAGAGAGAGAGGAGGTAGAGCGGGTTACAGAGAGAGCGAGAGGTAGAGCGGGTTACAGAGAGGGGTGGTAGAGCGGGTTACAGAGATAGAGAGGTAGAGCGGGTTACAGAGAGTGAGAGGTAGAGCGGGATACAGAGAGAGAGGTAGAGCAGGTTACAGAGAGAGAGGAGGTAGAGCGGGTTACAGAGAGAGGGGAGGTAGAGCGGGTTACAGAGAGAGAGAGAGAGGGGTAGAGCGGGTTGCAGAGAGAGAGGTAGAGCGGGTTACAGAGAGAGAGAGGTAGAGCGGGTTACAGAGAGAGAGAGAGAGGGGTAGAGCGGAATACAGAGAGAGAGGTAGAGCGGGTTACAGAGAGAGAGGAGGTAGAGCAGGTTACAGAGAGAGGGGAGGTAGAGCGGGTTACAGAGAGAGAGAGAGGTAGAGTGGGTTACAGAGAGAGAGAGATAGAGCGGGTTACAGATAGAGGGGAGGTAGAGCGGGTTACAGAGAGAGGGGAGGTAGAGCGGGTTACAGAGAGAGAGGAGGTAGAGCGGGTTGCAGAGAGAGTGGAGGTAGAGCGGGTTACAGAGAGAGAGAGAGGTAGAGTGGGTTACAGAGAGAGAGAGGTAGAGCGGGTTACAGAGAGGGGGTAGGTAGAGCGGGTTACAGAGAGGTAGAGCGGGTTACAGAGAGAGGGGAGGTAGAGCGTATTACAGAGAGAGAGCGGTAGAGCGGGTTACAGAGAGAGAGAGAGAGAGAGAGGGGTAGAGCGGGTTGCAGAGAGAGAGAGGTAGAGCGGGTTACAGAGAGAGAGAGGTAGAGCGGGTTACAGAGAGAGAGAGGGGTAGAGCGGATTACAGAGAGAGAGAGGTAGAGCGGGTTACAGAGAGAGGGGAGGTAGAGCGGTTTACAGTGAGAGAGGAGGTAGAGCGGGTTACAGAGAGAGCGAGAGGTAGAGTGGGTTACAGAGAGAGGGGAGGTAGAGCGGGTTACAGAGAGGGGTGGTAGAGCGGGTTACAGAGAGAGAGAGGTAGAGCGGGTTACAGAGAGTGAGAGGTAGAGCGGGATACAGAGAGAGAGGTAGAGCAGGTTACAGAGAGAGAGGAGGTAGAGCGGGTTACAGAGAGAGGGGAGGTAGAGCGGGTTACAGAGAGAGAGAGAGAGGGGTAGAGCGGGTTGCAGAGAGAGAGGTAGAGCGGGTTACAGAGAGAGAGAGGTAGAGCGGGTTACAGAGAGAGAGAGAAAGGGGTGGTGCGGATTACAGAGAGAGAGGTAGAGCGGGTTACAGAGAGAGAGGAGGTAGAGCGGGTTACAGAGAGAGGGGAGGTAGAGCGGGTTACAGAGAGAGAGAGAGGTAGAGCGGGTTACAGAGAGAGAGAGGTAGAGCGGGTTACAGAAAGAGGGGAGGTAGAGTGGATTACAGAGAGAGAGAGGTAGAGCGGGTTACAGAGAGAGAGAGAGAGGGGTAGAGCGGGTTGCAGAGAGAGAGAGGTAGAGCTGGTTACAGAGAGAGAGGTAGAGCGGGTTACAGAGAGAGAGAGGTATAGCGGGTTACAGAGAGTGAGAGGTAGAGCGGGTTACAGAGAGAGAGAGAGGTAGAGCGGATTATAGAGAGAGAGGTAGAGCGGGTTACAGAGAGAGAGAGGTAGAGCGGGTTACAGAGAGAGAGAGGTAGAGCGGGTTGCAGAGAGAGAGAGAGAGGGGTAGAGCGGATTACAGAGAGAGAGAGGTAGAGCGGGTTACAGAGAGAGGGGAGGTAGAGCGGGTTACAGAGAGAGGGGAGGTAGAGCGGGTTACAGAGAGGTAGAGGTAGAGCGGGTTACAGAGAGAGAGAGGTAGAGCGGGTTACAGAGAGAGAGAGAGAGGGGTAGAGCGGATTACAGAGAGAGAGAGATAGAGCGGGTTACAGAGAGAGGGGAGGTAGAGCGGGTTACAGAGATAGGGGAGGTAGAGCGGGTTACAGAGAGAGAGAGAGGTAGAGTGGGTTACAGAGAGAGAGAGGTAGAGCGGGTTACAGAGAGAGAGAGAGAGGGGTAGAGCGGATTACAGAGAGAGAGGTAGAGCGGGTTACAGAGAGAGAGGAGGTAGAGCGGGTTACAGAGAGAGGGGAGGTAGAGCGGGTTACAGAGAGAGAGAGAGGTAGAGTGGGTTACAGAGAGAGAGAGATAGAGCGGGTTACAGAGAGAGGGGAGGTAGAGCGGGTTACAGAGAGAGGGGAGGTAGAGCGGGTTACAGAGAGAGAGGAGGTAGAGCGGGTTGCAGAGAGAGTGGAGGTAGAGCGGGTTACAGAGAGAGAGAGAGGTAGAGTGGGTTACAGAGAGAGAGAGGTAGAGCGGGTTACAGAGAGAGGGGAGGTAGAGCGGGTTACAGAGAGAGGGGAGGTAGAGCGGGTTACAGAGAGAGGGGAGGTAGAGCGGGTTGCAGAGAGAGTGGAGGTAGAGCGAGTTACAGAGAGAGAGAGGTAGAGCGGGTTACAGATAGAGGGGAGGTAGAGCGGGTTACAGAGAGAGAGAGAGGTAGAGCGGGTTACAGAGAGAGAGAGGTAGAGCGGGTTACAGAAAGAGGGGAGGTAGAGTAGATTACAGAGAGAGAGAGGTAGAGCGGGTTACAGAGAGAGAGAGAGAGGGGTAGAGCGGGTTGCAGAGAGAGAGAGGTAGAGCTGGTTACAGAGAGAGAGAGGTAGAGCGGGTTACAGAGAGAGAGAGGTAGAGCGGGTTACAGAGAGTAAGGTAGAGCGGGTTGCAGAGAGAGAGAGGTAGAGCGGGTTGCAGAGAGAGAGAGAGAGGGGTAGAGTGGATTACAGAGAGAGAGAGGTAGAGCGGGTTACAGAGAGAGAGGAGGTAGAGCGGGTTACAGAGAGGGGTGGTAGAGCGGGTTACAGAGAGAGAGAGGTAGAGCGGGTTACAGAGAGTGAGAGGTAGAGCGGGATACAGAGAGAGAGGTAGAGCAGGTTACAGAGAGAGAGGAGGTAGAGCGGGTTACAGAGAGAGGGGAGGTAGAGCGGGTTACAGAGAGAGAGAGAGAGGGGTAGAGCGGGTTGCAGAGAGAGAGGTAGAGCGGGTTACAGAGAGAGAGAGGTAGAGCGGGTTACAGAGAGAGAGAGAAAGGGGTAGAGCGGATTACAGAGAGAGAGGTAGAGCGGGTTACAGAGAGAGAGGAGGTAGAGCGGGTTACAGAGAGAGGGGAGGTAGAGCGGGTTACAGAGAGAGAGAGAGGTAGAGCGGGTTACAGAGAGAGAGAGGTAGAGCGGGTTACAGAAAGAGGGGAGGTAGAGTGGATTACAGAGAGAGAGAGGTAGAGCGGGTTACAGAGAGAGAGAGAGAGAGGGGTAGAGCGGGTTGCAGAGAGAGAGAGGTAGAGCTGGTTACAGAGAGAGAGGTAGAGCGGGTTACAGAGAGAGAGAGGTATAGCGGGTTACAGAGAGTGAGAGGTAGAGCGGGTTACAGAGAGAGAGAGAGAGGTAGAGCGGATTATAGAGAGAGAGGTAGAGCGGGTTACAGAGAGAGAGAGGTAGAGCGGGTTACAGAGAGAGAGAGGTAGAGCGGGTTGCAGAGAGAGAGAGAGAGGGGTAGAGCGGATTACAGAGAGAGAGAGGTAGAGCGGGTTACAGAGAGAGGGGAGGTAGAGCGGGTTACAGAGAGAGGGGAGGTAGAGCGGGTTACAGAGAGGTAGAGGTAGAGCGGGTTACAGAGAGAGAGAGGTAGAGCGGGTTACAGAGAGAGAGAGAGAGGGGTAGAGCGGATTACAGAGAGAGAGAGATAGAGCGGGTTACAGAGAGAGGGGAGGTAGAGCGGGTTACAGAGATAGGGGAGGTAGAGCGGGTTACAGAGAGAGAGAGAGGTAGAGTGGGTTACAGAGAGAGAGAGGTAGAGCGGGTTACAGAGAGAGAGAGAGAGGGGTAGAGCGGATTACAGAGAGAGAGGTAGAGCGGGTTACAGAGAGAGAGGAGGTAGAGCGGGTTACAGAGAGAGGGGAGGTAGAGCGGGTTACAGAGAGAGAGAGAGGTAGAGTGGGTTACAGAGAGAGAGAGATAGAGCGGGTTACAGAGAGAGGGGAGGTAGAGCGGGTTACAGAGAGAGGGGAGGTAGAGCGGGTTACAGAGAGAGAGGAGGTAGAGCGGGTTGCAGAGAGAGTGGAGGTAGAGCGGGTTACAGAGAGAGAGAGAGGTAGAGTGGGTTACAGAGAGAGAGAGGTAGAGCGGGTTACAGAGAGAGGGGAGGTAGAGCGGGTTACAGAGAGAGGGGAGGTAGAGCGGGTTACAGAGAGAGGGGAGGTAGAGCGGGTTGCAGAGAGAGTGGAGGTAGAGCGAGTTACAGAGAGAGAGAGGTAGAGCGGGTTACAGATAGAGGGGAGGTAGAGCGGGTTACAGAGAGAGAGAGAGGTAGAGCGGGTTACAGAGAGAGAGAGGTAGAGCGGGTTACAGAAAGAGGGGAGGTAGAGTAGATTACAGAGAGAGAGAGGTAGAGCGGGTTACAGAGAGAGAGAGAGAGGGGTAGAGCGGGTTGCAGAGAGAGAGAGGTAGAGCTGGTTACAGAGAGAGAGAGGTAGAGCGGGTTACAGAGAGAGAGAGGTAGAGCGGGTTACAGAGAGTAAGGTAGAGCGGGTTGCAGAGAGAGAGAGGTAGAGCGGGTTGCAGAGAGAGAGAGAGAGGGGTAGAGTGGATTACAGAGAGAGAGAGGTAGAGCGGGTTACAGAGAGAGAGGTAGAGCGGGTTGCAGAGAGAGAGAGGTAGAGCGGGTTGCAGAGAGAGAGAGAGAGAGGGGTAGAGTGGATTACAGAGAGAGAGAGGTAGAGAGGGTTACAGAGAGAGGGGAGGTAGAGCGGGTTACAGAGAGAGGGGAGGTAGAGCAGGTTACAGAGAGAGGGGAGGTAGAGCGGGTTACAGAGAGAGGGGAGATAGAGCGGGTTGCAGAGAGAGGGGAGGTAGAGCGGGTTGCAGAGAGAGGGGAGGTAGAGCGGGTTACAGAGAGAGAGAGAGGTAGAGCGGGTTACAGAGAAAGAGAGGTAGAGCGGGTTACAGAGAGAGGGGAGGTAGAGCGGATTACAGAGAGAGGGGAGGTAGAGCGGGTTACAGAGAGAGGGGAGGTAGAGCGGGTTACAGAGAGAGAGAGAGGTAGAGCGGGTTACAGAGAGAGAGAGGTAGAGCGGGTTACAGAAAGAGGGGAGGTAGAGTGGATTACAGAGAGAGAGAGGTAGAGCGGGTTACAGAGAGAGAGAGAGAGGGGTAGAGCGGGTTGCAGAGAGAGAGAGGTAGAGCTGGTTACAGAGAGAGAGGTAGAGCGGGTTACAGAGAGAGAGAGGTATAGCGGGTTACAGATAGTGAGAGGTAGAGCGGGCTACAGAGAGAGAGAGAGGTAGAGCGGATTATAGAGAGAGAGGTAGAGCGGGTTACAGAGAGAGAGAGGTAGAGCGGGTTGCAGAGAGAGAGAGGTAGAGCGGGTTACAGAGAGAGAGAGGTAGAGCGGGTTACAGAGAGAGAGAGGTAGAGCGGGTTGCAGAGAGAGAGAGAGAGGGGTAGAGCGGATTACAGAGAGAGAGAGGTAGAGCGGGTTACAGAGAGAGGGGAGGTAGAGCGGGTTACAGAGAGAGGGGAGGTAGAGCGGGTTACAGAGAGGTAGAGGTAGAGCGGGTTACAGAGAGAGAGAGGTAGAGCGGGTTACAGAGAGAGAGAGAGAGGGGTAGAGCGGATTACAGAGAGAGAGAGTTAGAGCGGGTTACAGAGAGAGGGGAGGTAGAGCGGGTTACAGAGATAGGGGAGGTAGAGCGGGTTACAGAGAGAGAGAGAGGTAGAGTGGGTTACAGAGAGAGGGGAGGTAGAGCGGGTTACAGAGAGGGGTGGTAGAGCGGGTTACAGAGAGAGAGAGGTAGAGCGGGTTACAGAGAGTGAGAGGTAGAGCGGTTTACAGAGAGAGAGGTAGAGCAGGTTACAGAGAGAGAGAGGTAGAGCGGGTTGCAGAGAGAGAGAGAGAGGGGTAGAGCGGATTACAGAGAGAGAGAGGTAGAGCGGGTTACAGAGAGAGGGGAGGTAGAGCGGGTTACAGAGAGGTAGAGCGGGTTACAGAGAGAGGGGAGGTAGAGCGGATTACTGAGAGAGAGAGGTAGAGCGGGTTACAGAGAGAGAGAGAGAGGGGTAGAGCGGGTTGCAGAGAGAGAGAGGTAGAGCGGGTTACAGAGAGAGAGAGAGAGGGGTAGAGCGGATTACAGAGAGAGAGAGGTAGAGCGGGTTACAGAGAGAGAGGAGGTAGAGCGGGTTAAAGAGAGAGGGGAGGTAGAGCGGGTTACAGAGAGAGAGAGAGGTAGAGTGGGTTACAGAGAGAGAGAGGTAGAGCGGGTTACAGAGAGATGGGAGGTAGAGCGGGTTACAGAGAGAGGGGAGGTAGAGCGGGTTACAGAGAGAGAGGAGGTAGAGCGGGTTGCAGAGAGAGTGGAGGTAGAGCGGGTTACAGAGAGAGAGAGAGGTAGAGTGGGTTACAGAGAGAGAGAGGTAGAGCGGGTTACAGAGAGAGGGGAGGTAGAGCGGGTTACAGAGAGAGGGGAGGTAGAGCGGGTTGCAGAGAGATTGGAGGTAGAGCGGGTTACAGAGAGAGGGGAGGTAGCGGGGGTTACAGTTAGAGTGGAGGTAGAGCGAGTTACAGAGAGAGAGAGGTAGAGCGGGTTACAGAGAGAGAGGGGAGGTAGAGCGGGTTACAGAGAGAGAGGTAGAGCGGGTTGCAGAGAGAGAGAGGTAGAGCGGGTTGCAGAGAGAGAGAGAGAGGGGTAGAGTGGATTACAGAGAGAGAGAGGTAGAGCGGGTTACAGAGAGAGGGGAGGTAGAGCGGGTTACAGAGAGAGGGGAGGTAGAGCAGGTTACAGAGAGAGGGGAGGTAGAGCGGGTTACAGAGAGAGGGGAGATTGAGCGGGTTGCAGAGAGAGGGGAGGTAGAGCGGGTTGCAGAGAGAGGGGAGGTAGAGCGGGTTACAGAGAGAGAGAGAGGTAGAGCGGGTTACAGAGAGAGAGAGGTAGAGCGGGTTACAGAGAGAGGGGAGGTAGAGCGGATTACAGAGAGAGGGGAGGTAGAGCGGGTTACAGAGAGAGGGGAGGTAGAGCGGGTTACAGAGAGAGGGGAGGTAGAGCGGGTTACAGAGAGAGAGAGAGAGGTAGAGCGGGTTACAGAGAGAGAGAGGTAGAGCGGGTTACAGAGAGAGTGGAGGTAGAGCAGATTACAGAGAGAGAGAGGTAGAGCGGGTTACAGAGAGAGAGAGAGAGGGGTAGAGCGGGTTGCAGAGAGAGAGAGGTAGAGCTGGTTACAGAGAGAGAGGTAGAGCGGGTTACAGAGAGAGAGAGGTAGAGCGGGTTACAGAGAGTGAGAGGTAGAGCGGGTTACAGAGAGAGAGAGGTAGAGCAGATTACAGAGAGAGAGGTAGAGCGGGTTACAGAGAGAGAGAGGTAGAGCGGGTTGCAGAGAGAGAGAGAGAGAGGGGTAGAGTGGATTACAGAGAGAGAAAGGTAGAGCGGGTTACAGAGAGAGGGGAGGTAGAGCGGGTTACAGAGAGTGAGAGGTAGAGCGGGTTGCAGAGAGAGAGAGAGAGGGGTAGAGCGGATTACAGAGAGAGAGAGGTAGAGCGGGTTACAGAGAGAGGGGAGGTAGAGCGGGTTACAGAGAGAGGGGAGGGAGAGCGGGTTACAGAGAGGTAGAGCGGGTTACAGAGAGAGGGGAGGTAGAGCGTATTACAGAGAGAGAGAGGTAGAGCGGGTTACAGAGAGAGAGAGAGAGAGGGGTAGAGCGGGTTGCAGAGAGAGAGGTAGAGCGGGTTACAGAGAGAGAGAGGTAGAGCGGGTTACAGAGAGAGAGAGGGGTAGAGCGGATTACAGAGAGAGAGAGAGGTAGAGCGGGTTACAGAGAGAGGGGAGGTAGAGCGGGTTACAGAGAGAGAGGAGGTAGAGCGGGTTACAGAGAGAGCGAGAGGTAGAGCGGGTTACAGAGAGGGGTGGTAGAGCGGGTTACAGAGATAGAGAGGTAGAGCGGGTTACAGAGAGTGAGAGGTAGAGCGGGATACAGAGAGAGAGGTAGAGCAGGTTACAGAGAGAGAGGAGGTAGAGCGGGTTACAGAGAGAGGGGAGGTAGAGCGGGTTACAGAGAGAGAGAGAGAGGGGTAGAGCGGGTTGCAGAGAGAGAGGTAGAGCGGGTTACAGAGAGAGAGAGGTAGAGCGGGTTACAGAGAGAGAGAGAGAGGGGTAGAGCGGAATACAGAGAGAGAGGTAGAGCGGGTTACAGAGAGAGAGGAGGTAGAGCAGGTTACAGAGAGAGGGGAGGTAGAGCGGGTTACAGAGAGAGAGAGAGGTAGAGTGGGTTACAGAGAGAGAGAGATAGAGCGGGTTACAGATAGAGGGGAGGTAGAGCGGGTTACAGAGAGAGGGGAGGTAGAGCGGGTTACAGAGAGAGAGGAGGTAGAGCGGGTTGCAGAGAGAGTGGAGGTAGAGCGGGTTACAGAGAGAGAGAGAGGTAGAGTGGGTTACAGAGAGAGAGAGGTAGAGCGGGTTACAGAGAGAGGGGAGGTAGAGCGGGTTACAGAGAGGTAGAGCGGGTTACAGAGAGAGGGGAGGTAGAGCGTATTACAGAGAGAGAGCGGTAGAGCGGGTTACAGAGAGAGAGAGAGAGAGAGAGGGGTAGAGCGGGTTGCAGAGAGAGAGAGGTAGAGCGGGTTACAGAGAGAGAGAGGTAGAGCGGGTTACAGAGAGAGAGAGGGGTAGAGCGGATTACAGAGAGAGAGAGGTAGAGCGGGTTACAGAGAGAGGGGAGGTAGAGCGGGTTACAGAGAGAGAGGAGGTAGAGCGGGTTACAGAGAGAGCGAGAGGTAGAGTGGGTTACAGAGAGAGGGGAGGTAGAGCGGGTTACAGAGAGGGGTGGTAGAGCGGGTTACAGAGAGAGAGAGGTAGAGCGGGTTACAGAGAGTGAGAGGTAGAGCGGGATACAGAGAGAGAGGTAGAGCAGGTTACAGAGAGAGAGGAGGTAGAGCGGGTTACAGAGAGAGGGGAGGTAGAGCGGGTTACAGAGAGAGAGAGAGAGGGGTAGAGCGGGTTGCAGAGAGAGAGGTAGAGCGGGTTACAGAGAGAGAGAGGTAGAGCGGGTTACAGAGAGAGAGAGAAAGGGGTAGAGCGGATTACAGAGAGAGAGGTAGAGCGGGTTACAGAGAGAGAGGAGGTAGAGCGGGTTACAGAGAGAGGGGAGGTAGAGCGGGTTACAGAGAGAGAGAGAGGTAGAGTGGGTTACAGAGAGAGAGAGATAGAGCGGGTTACAGAGAGAGGGGAGGTAGAGCGGGTTACAGAGAGAGGGGAGGTAGAGCGGGTTACAGAGAGAGAGGAGGTAGAGCGGGTTGCAGAGAGAGTGGAGGTAGAGCGGGTTACAGAGAGAGAGAGAGGTAGAGTGGGTTACAGAGAGAGAGAGGTAGAGTGGGTTACAGAGAGAGGGGAGGTAGAGCGGGTTACAGAGAGAGGGGAGGTAGAGCGGGTTACAGAGAGAGGGGAGGTAGAGCGGGTTGCAGAGAGAGTGGAGGTAGAGCGGGTTACAGAGAGAGGGGAGGTAGAGCGGGTTACAGAGAGAGGGGAGGTAGAGCGAGTTACAGAGAGAGAGAGGTAGAGCGGGTTACAGATAGAGGGGAGGTAGAGCGGGTTACAGAGAGAGAGAGAGGTAGAGCGGGTTACAGAGAGAGAGAGGTAGAGCGGGTTACAGAAAGAGGGGAGGTAGAGTGGATTACAGAGAGAGAGAGGTAGAGCGGGTTACAGAGAGAGAGAGAGTGGGGTAGAGCGGGTTGCAGAGAGAGAGAGGTAGAGCTGGTTACAGAGAGAGAGAGGTAGAGCGGGTTACAGAGAGAGAGAGGTAGAGCGGGTTACAGAGAGTAAGGTAGAGCGGGTTGCAGAGAGAGAGAGGTAGAGCGGGTTGCAGAGAGAGAGAGAGAGGGGTAGAGTGGATTACAGAGAGAGAGAGGTAGAGCGGGTTACAGAGAGAGAGGTAGAGCGGGTTGCAGAGAGAGAGAGGTAGAGCGGGTTGCAGAGAGAGAGAGAGAGGGGTAGAGTGGATTACAGAGAGAGAGAGGTAGAGCGGGTTACAGAGAGAGGGGAGGTAGAGCGGGTTACAGAGAGAGGGGAGGTAGAGCAGGTTACAGAGAGAGGGGAGGTAGAGCGGGTTACAGAGAGAGGGGAGATAGAGCGGATTACAGAGAGAGGGGAGGTAGAGCGGGTTACAGAGAGAGGGGAGGTAGAGCGGGTTACAGAGAGAGAGAGAGGTAGAGCGGGTTACAGAGAGAGAGAGGTAGAGCGGGTTACAGAAAGAGGGGAGGTAGAGTGGATTACAGAGAGAGAGAGGTAGAGCGGGTTACAGAGAGAGAGAGAGAGGGGTAGAGCGGGTTGCAGAGAGAGAGAGGTAGAGCTGGTTACAGAGAGAGAGGTAGAGCGGGTTACAGAGAGAGAGAGGTATAGCGGGTTACAGAGAGTGAGAGGTAGAGCGGGTTACAGAGAGAGAGAGAGGTAGAGCGGATTATAGAGAGAGAGGTAGAGCGGGTTACAGAGAGAGAGAGGTAGAGCGGGTTACAGAGAGAGAGAGGTAGAGCGGGTTGCAGAGAGAGAGAGAGAGGGGTAGAGCGGATTACAGAGAGAGAGAGGTAGAGCGGGTTACAGAGAGAGGGGAGGTAGAGCGGGTTACAGAGAGAGGGGAGGTAGAGCGGGTTACAGAGAGGTAGAGGTAGAGCGGGTTACAGAGAGAGAGAGGTAGAGCGGGTTACAGAGAGAGAGAGAGAGGGGTAGAGCGGATTACAGAGAGAGAGAGATAGAGCGGGTTACAGAGAGAGGGGAGGTAGAGCGGGTTACAGAGATAGGGGAGGTAGAGCGGGTTACAGAGAGAGAGAGAGGTAGAGTGGGTTACAGAGAGAGAGAGGTAGAGCGGGTTACAGAGAGAGAGAGAGAGGGGTAGAGCGGATTACAGAGAGAGAGGTAGAGCGGGTTACAGAGAGAGAGGAGGTAGAGCGGGTTACAGAGAGAGGGGAGGTAGAGCGGGTTACAGAGAGAGAGAGAGGTAGAGTGGGTTACAGAGAGAGAGAGATAGAGCGGGTTACAGAGAGAGGGGAGGTAGAGCGGGTTACAGAGAGAGGGGAGGTAGAGCGGGTTACAGAGAGAGAGGAGGTAGAGCGGGTTGCAGAGAGAGTGGAGGTAGAGCGGGTTACAGAGAGAGAGAGAGGTAGAGTGGGTTACAGAGAGAGAGAGGTAGAGCGGGTTACAGAGAGAGGGGAGGTAGAGCGGGTTACAGAGAGAGGGGAGGTAGAGCGGGTTACAGAGAGAGGGGAGGTAGAGCGGGTTGCAGAGAGAGTGGAGGTAGAGCGAGTTACAGAGAGAGAGAGGTAGAGCGGGTTACAGATAGAGGGGAGGTAGAGCGGGTTACAGAGAGAGAGAGAGGTAGAGCGGGTTACAGAGAGAGAGAGGTAGAGCGGGTTACAGAAAGAGGGGAGGTAGAGTGGATTACAGAGAGAGAGAGGTAGATCGGGTTACAGAGAGAGAGAGAGAGGGGTAGAGCGGGTTGCAGAGAGAGAGAGGTAGAGCTGGTTACAGAGAGAGAGAGGTAGAGCGGGTTACAGAGAGAGAGAGGTAGAGCGGGTTACAGAGAGTAAGGTAGAGCGGGTTGCAGAGAGAGAGAGGTAGAGCGGGTTGCAGAGAGAGAGAGAGAGGGGTAGAGTGGATTACAGAGAGAGAGAGGTAGAGCGGGTTACAGAGAGAGAGGTAGAGCGGGTTGCAGAGAGAGAGAGGTAGAGCGGGTTGCAGAGAGAGAGAGAGAGAGAGGGGTAGAGTGGATTACAGAGAGAGAGAGGTAGAGAGGGTTACAGAGAGAGGGGAGGTAGAGCGGGTTACAGAGAGAGGGGAGGTAGAGCAGGTTACAGAGAGAGGGGAGGTAGAGCGGGTTACAGAGAGAGGGGAGATAGAGCGGGTTGCAGAGAGAGGGGAGGTAGAGCGGGTTGCAGAGAGAGGGGAGGTAGAGCGGGTTACAGAGAGAGAGAGAGGTAGAGCGGGTTACAGAGAAAGAGAGGTAGAGCGGGTTACAGAGAGAGGGGAGGTAGAGCGGATTACAGAGAGAGGGGAGGTAGAGCGGGTTACAGAGAGAGGGGAGGTAGAGCGGGTTACAGAGAGAGAGAGAGGTAGAGCGGGTTACAGAGAGAGAGAGGTAGAGCGGGTTACAGAAAGAGGGGAGGTAGAGTGGATTACAGAGAGAGAGAGGTAGAGCGGGTTACAGAGAGAGAGAGAGAGGGGTAGAGCGGGTTGCAGAGAGAGAGAGGTAGAGCTGGTTACAGAGAGAGAGGTAGAGCGGGTTACAGAGAGAGAGAGGTATAGCGGGTTACAGATAGTGAGAGGTAGAGCGGGTTACAGAGAGAGAGAGAGGTAGAGCGGATTATAGAGAGAGAGGTAGAGCGGGTTACAGAGAGAGAGAGGTAGAGCGGGTTGCAGAGAGAGAGAGGTAGAGCGGGTTACAGAGAGAGAGAGGTAGAGCGGGTTACAGAGAGAGAGAGGTAGAGCGGGTTGCAGAGAGAGAGAGAGAGGGGTAGAGCGGATTACAGAGAGAGAGAGGTAGAGCGGGTTACAGAGAGAGGGGTGGTAGAGCGGGTTACAGAGAGAGGGGAGGTAGAGCGGGTTACAGAGAGGTAGAGGTAGAGCGGGTTACAGAGAGAGAGAGGTAGAGCGGGTTACAGAGAGAGAGAGAGAGGGGTAGAGCGGATTACAGAGAGAGAGAGTTAGAGCGGGTTACAGAGAGAGGGGAGGTAGAGCGGGTTACAGAGATAGGGGAGGTAGAGCGGGTTACAGAGAGAGAGAGAGGTAGAGTGGGTTACAGAGAGAGGGGAGGTAGAGCGGGTTACAGAGAGGGGTGGTAGAGCGGGTTACAGAGAGAGAGAGGTAGAGCGGGTTACAGAGAGTGAGAGGTAGAGCGGTTTACAGAGAGAGAGGTAGAGCAGGTTACAGAGAGAGAGAGGTAGAGCGGGTTGCAGAGAGAGAGAGAGAGGGGTAGAGCGGATTACAGAGAGAGAGAGGTAGAGCGGGTTACAGAGAGAGGGGAGGTAGAGCGGGTTACAGAGAGGTAGAGCGGGTTACAGAGAGAGGGGAGGTAGAGCGGATTACTGAGAGAGAGAGGTAGAGCGGGTTACAGAGAGAGAGAGAGAGGGGTAGAGCGGGTTGCAGAGAGAGAGAGGTAGAGCGGGTTACAGAGAGAGAGAGAGAGGGGTAGAGCGGATTACAGAGAGAGAGAGGTAGAGCGGGTTACAGAGAGAGAGGAGGTAGAGCGGGTTAAAGAGAGAGGGGAGGTAGAGCGGGTTACAGAGAGAGAGAGAGGTAGAGTGGGTTACAGAGAGAGAGAGGTAGAGCGGGTTACAGAGAGATGGGAGGTAGAGCGGGTTACAGAGAGAGGGGAGGTAGAGCGGGTTACAGAGAGAGAGGAGGTAGAGCGGGTTGCAGAGAGAGTGGAGGTAGAGCGGGTTACAGAGAGAGAGAGAGGTAGAGTGGGTTACAGAGAGAGAGAGGTAGAGCGGGTTACAGAGAGAGGGGAGGTAGAGCGGGTTACAGAGAGAGGGGAGGTAGAGCGGGTTACAGAGAGAGGGGAGGTAGAGCGGGTTGCAGAGAGAGAGGTAGAGCGGGTTGCAGAGAGAGAGAGAGAGGGGTAGAGTGGATTACAGAGAGAGAGAGGTTGAGCGGGTTACAGAGAGAGGGGAGGTAGAGTGGGTTGCAGAGAGAGAGGAGGTTGAGCGGGTTACAGAGAGAGAGGTAGAGCGGGTTACAGAGAGAGGGGAGGTAGAGCGGGTTACAGAGAGAGAGGGGAGGTAGAGCGGGTTACAGAGAGAGGGGAGGTAGAGCGGGTTACAGAGAGAGAGAGGTAGAGAGAGAGGGGGGAGGTAGAGAGAGAGGGGGGAGGTAGAGAGAGAGGGGGGGAGGTAGAGAGCCAGAGAAAGAAGATACGGTTCTAAAAGAGAATAGAGACAGGGAGGTACAGAGAGAGCTGATGAAAGCAACTGAAAAGTAGACATGAACATGAAGAAGAGACAGGGGAGAAGAAAACTATAAAGGGAAGGCAATGGGTGAGATAGGGGGGGAGAGAGAGGGATAGGGAGAGAGATACAGTAGAGAGCGAGGGGGAGATAACAAGAGAAAGCTAGAGAGAGACAGAGAGAGAGAGAGACAGAGAGAGAGAGACAGAGAGAGAGGGATAGGGAGAGAGAGAGAGAGAGAGAGGGATAGAGGGAGAGGGAGAGAAAGAGAGAGAGAGAGAGAGAGAGAGAGAGAGAGAGAGAGAGGCATAGAGGGAGAGAGAGAGAGAGACAGAGAGAGAGAGAGAGAGAGAGAGAGACAGAGAGAGAGATAGAGGGAGAGAGAGTGGGATAGAGTGAGGGAAATAGGGAGAGAGATACTGTAGAGCGGGAGGGGGAGATAACAAGAGAAAGAGAGAGAGAGAGGGAGAGAGAGAGAGAGAGGGAAATAGGGAGAGAGATACAGTAGGAGGGGAGAGTCAGGCAGGGGGAGGCAGAGCATGCTGCTCAAGTGATTGAAACCTAAAAGGGCTCCTTTCTGGAACCAGGACGCAAGACGAGCACGGGGACAGACAGACAGACAGACAGAAAACGTGGACCTGGAGGACCTCTGATCCCTTTCAGATCCCCAAACTCCGATGCTGACAAGATTCTGGTCTGGCCTGGGCTGCAGATAGTCAGACAGTGTAGTTGGGCTGCAACTCTTTCGGTGAAGGTCGGTCGGTCAATATCCAAGTCTTTTTATTTTGGCCCCGGTGTGGCTTTATGCCTGCCTTCTGTATTTAACCCCTCTTAGTGAGCAAGACAAGAGGACGGTCAAACCCAAATGTCAAATGGTAATTTAGATAGAAGAATGAAAAAGAAAAGGAAAATGAATTGACCTCACATTTACTGGTCTTTCTGTAAAGGTCAACGGGAAAATATTAAAAGCCGTGAAAAGGGAAGTGGAGTAAGGGAAGGGAATTGCAGGGAGGACCAATGGGAGGAAGGGAAGGTAAATGCAGGCAGGACCAAGGAGAGGAAGGGAAGGGAAGGTAAATGCAGGCAGGACCAAGGAGAGGAAGGGAAGGGAGATGCAGGCAGGACCAAGGAGAGGAAGGGAAGGTAAATGCAGGCAGGACCAAGGAGAGGAAGGGAAGGTAAATGCAGGCAGGACCAAGGAGAGGAAGGGAAGGGAGATGCAGGCAGGACCAAGGAGAGGAAGGGAAGGTAAATGCAGGCAGGACCAAGGAGAGGAAGGGAAGGTAAATGCAGGCAGGACCAAGGAGAGGAAGGGAAGGTAACTGCAGGGAGGACCAAGGAGAGGAAGGGAAGGTAACTGCAGGGAGGACCAAGGAGAGGAAGGGAAGGTAACTGCAGGGAGGACCAAGGAGAGGAAGGGAAGGGAAATGCAGGCAGGACCGAGGAGAGGAAGGGAAGGTAACTGCAGGGAAGACCAAATCCAAATCAAATTAAATCAAATGTTATTTGTCACATGCGCTGAATACAACAAGTGTAGACCTTACAGTGAAATGCTTACTTACAGGCCCTAACCAACAATGCAGTTCAATAAGAGTTAATAAAATATTGACTAAATAAACCAAAGGAAAAAAACATAAAAAGTAACACAATAACATAACAACAACGAGGCTATATACAGGGGGTACCGGTACCGAGTCAGTGTGCGGGGGTACAGGTTAGAGTTCATTTGTACATGTAGGTAGGGGTGAAGCGACTATGCGTAGATAATGAACAGAGAGTAGCAGCAGTGTACAAATCAAATTGAGGGGGAGGGTCAATGTAAACGTCCGGTGGCCATTTGATTAATCAGGAGTCTCATGGCTTGGGGGTAGAAGTTGGGGGCGGCATGGTAGCCCAGTGGTTAGAGCGTTCGACTAGTAACCAAATGTTGCAAGGTCAAATCCCCGAGCTGACAAGGTACAAATCTGCCCCTGAACAAGGCAGTTAACCCACTGTTCCTAGGCCGTTACTGAAAATAAGAATTTGTTCATAACTCACTTGCCTAGTAAAAAATTAAAGTTGTTAAGAAGCGTTTTGGTCCTGGACTTGGCGCTCCGGTACCGCTTGCCATGCGGTAGCAGAGAATACAGTCTATGACTTAGGTGACTGGAGTCTCTGACAATTTTATGGGCCTGGATTGCAGGAAGCTTGGCCCCAGTGATGTACTGGGCTGTACACATTACCCTCTGTAGCGTCTTACGATCAGATGCTGAGCAGTTTCCATACCAGGCGGTGATGAAACCTGTGAGGATGCTCTCGATGGTGCAGCTGTAAAACTTTTTGAGGATCTGGGAACCCATGCAAAAAAATTCAGTCTCCTGAGAGGGAAAGGGTTTTGTTGTGCCATCTTCATGACTGTGTTGGTGTGTTTGGACCATGATAGATCGTTGATGATGTGGACACCAAGGAACTTGAAACTCTCGACCCGCTCCACTACAGCCCTGTCGATGTTAATGGGGGCCTGTTCGGCCTGCCTTTTCTTGTAGTCCACAATCAGCTCCTCTGTCTTGCTCACATTGAGGGAGAGGTTGCTGTCCTGGCACCACACTGCCAGGTCTCTGACCTCCTCCCTATAGGCTGTCTCATCGTTGCCGGTGATCAGGCCTACCACTGTTGTGTCGTCAGGAAACGTAATGATGGTGTTGCAGTCGTGTTTGGCCACACAGTCATGGGTGAACAGTGAGTACAGGAGGGGACTAAGTACACACCCCTGAGGGGCCCCAGTGTTGAGGAACAGTGTGGCAGACGTGTTGTTGCCTACCCTTACCACCTGGTTGTGGCCCGTCAGGAAGTCCAAGATCTAGTTGCAGAGGGAGGTGTTTAGTCACAGGGTCCTTAGCTTAGTGATGAGCTTTGAGGGCACTATGGTGTTGAACGCTGAGCTGTAGTCAATGAACAGCATTCTCACATAGGTACTGCACGGCAGTGTGGAGTGCGATTGAAATTGCGTCATCTGTGCATCTGTTAGGGCGGTATGGGAATTGGAGTGGGTCTAGAGTGTCCAGGAGGATGCCGTTAATGTGAGCCATGACCAGCCTTTCAAAGCACTTCATGGTTTCCCTTTGTAGTCCGTAATAGATTTCAAGCCCTGCCACATCCGACGAGTGTCAGATCCGCTGTGGCAGGATTCAATCTTAATCCTGCATTGACTCGTTGCTTGTTTGATGGTTTGTCTGAGTCATAGTGAGATTTGTTATAGTGTCCCGCTCCTTGAAAGCGGCAGCTCTAGCCTTTAGCTCGATGCGGATGTTGCCTGTAATCCATGGCTTCTGGTTGGGATATGTACGTACGGTCAGTGTGGGGACGTCGTCGTCGATGCACTTATTGATGAAGCCGATGACTGAGGTCGTATAATCCTCAATGCCATTGGATGAATCCCGGAACATAGCTGTGCTAGCAAAACAGTCCTGTATCATAGCATCCGCGTCATCTGACCACTTCCTTGTTGAGCGAGTCACTGGTACTTCCTGCTTTAGTTTTTGCTTCTAAGGGGATGAATGGAAGGGAACTGCAGGGAGGACCAAGGGAATGAAGGGAACTGCAGGGAGGACCAAGGGAATGAAGGGAAGGGACCTGCAGGGAGGACCACGGGAATGAAGGCAGCTGGCACAATCACAAACCTTCCAGGTGACTTAGACAATACACAGGCAGCAGTCAGTCTTCTCCTGTTCCAGATGACTTAGACAATACACAGGCAGCAGTCAGTCTTCTCCTGTTCCAGATGACTTAGACAATACACAGGCAGCAGCCAGTCTTCTCCTGTTCCAGGTGACTTAGACAATACACAGGCAGCAGCCAGTCTTCTCCTGTTCCAGGTGACTTAGACAATACACAGGCAGCAGTCAGTCTTCTCCTGTTCCAGGTGACTTAGACAATACCCAGGCAGCAGCCAGTCTTCTCCTGTTCCAGATGACTTAGACAATACACAGGCAGCAGTCAGTCTTCTCCTGTTCCAGATGACTTGGACAATACACAGGCAGCAGTCAGTCTTCTGCTGTTCCAGATGACTTAGACAATACCCAGGCAGCAGCCAGTCTTCTCCTGTTCCAGGTGACTTAGACAATACACAGGCAGCAGCCAGTCTTCTCCTGTTCCAGATGACTTAGACAATACACAGGCAGCAGACAGTCTTCTCCTGTTCCAGGTGACTTAGACAATACACAGGCAGCAGCCAGTCTTCTCCTGTTCCAGGTGACTTAGACAATACACAGGCAGCAGTCAGTCTTCTCCTGTTCCAGGTGACTTAGACAATACACAGGCAGCAGCCAGTCTTCTCCTGTTCCAGATGACTTAGACAATACCCAGGCAGCAGTCAGTATTCTCTTGTTCCAGGTGACTTAGACAATACACAGGCAGCAGCCAGTCTTCTCCTGTTCCAGATGACTTAGACAATACACAGGCAGCAGCCAGTCTTCTCCTGTTCCAGGTGACTTAGACAATACACAGGCAGCAGCCAGTCTTCTCCTGTTCCAGGTGACTTAGACAATACACAGGCAGCAGTCAGTCTTCTCCTGTTCCAGATGACTTAGACAATACCCAGGCAGCAGTCAGTATTCTCTTGTTCCAGGTGACTTAGACAATACACAGGCAGCAGTCAGTCTTCTCCTGTTCCAGATGACTTGGACAATACACAGGCAGCAGTCAGTCTTCTGCTGTTCCAGATGACTTAGACAATACCCAGGCAGCAGCCAGTCTTCTCCTGTTCCAGGTGACTTAGACAATACACAGGCAGCAGCCAGTCTTCTCCTGTTCCAGATGACTTAGACAATACACAGGCAGCAGACAGTCTTCTCCTGTTCCAGGTGACTTAGACAATACACAGGCAGCAGCCAGTCTTCTCCTGTTCCAGGTGACTTAGACAATACACAGGCAGCAGTCAGTCTTCTCCTGTTCCAGGTGACTTAGACAATACACAGGCAGCAGTCAGTCTTCTCCTGTTCCAGATGACTTAGACAATACCCAGGCAGCAGTCAGTATTCTCTTGTTCCAGGTGACTTAGACAATACACAGGCAGCAGCCAGTCTTCTCCTGTTCCAGATGACTTAGACAATACACAGGCAGCAGCCAGTCTTCTCCTGTTCCAGGTGACTTAGACAATACACAGGCAGCAGCCAGTCTTCTCCTGTTCCAGGTGACTTAGACAATACACAGGCAGCAGTCAGTCTTCTCCTGTTCCAGGTGACTTAGACAATACACAGGCAGCAGTCAGTCTTCTCCTGTTCCAGATGACTTAGACAATACACAGGCAGCAGTCAGTATTCTCTTGTTCGACCAAAACAAAACATGTCTTCGCTATGAGGTTTTATTATTTGGCACAAAGACAATGAAAATCATTTCAACTAAAGATCTGTCATAGTTTTTTCCTTTATTCTGATGTGCAGTCCTGAATGAAACATCAACTCAAGAATGTGTTGTTTTGAATTTGAATGTTAAATGATGCCACTGACCACATATTGAACCACATTACATATGTAACCATTTGAATAATGGTCGTCGTTCCTGACACATACTAATTTGGGGCTTGCTGTGGTAACTCTGTGAGGCTTGGGGTAGTGGTGTATTCTGCATAGCAACAACCACACACGTTAGCATGGCGTTAGCACCTCTGCTCTGCTCCTCTCCCCCCAGTAAAACAGCAGGCTGTCTGATTGGCTGTCTGATTGGGTGTCTGATTGGCTGTCTGGTTGGCTGTCTGATTGGCTGTCTGGTTGGCTGTCTGATTGGCTGTCTGATTGGCTGTCTGGTTGGCTGTCTGGTTGGCTGTCTGGTTGGCTGTCTGGTTGGCTGTCTGATTGGCTGTCTGGTTGGCTGTCTGGTTGGCTGTCTGATTGGCTGTCTGATTGGCTGTCTGATTGGCTGTCTGATTGGCTGTCTGATTGGCTGTCTGGTTGGCTGTCTGATTGGCTGTCTGATTGGCTGTCTGATTGGCTGTCTGGTTGGCTGTCTGGTTGGCTGTCTGATTGGCTGTCTGATTGGCTGTCTGATTGGCTATCTGGTTGGCTGTCTGATTGGCTGTCTGATTGACTGTCTGATTGGCTGTCTGATTGGCTGTCTGATTGGCTGTCTGGTTGGCTGTCTGGTTGGCTGTCTGATTGGCTGTCTCTATTAATTGGCGGCTTTAGTTTTAGCGGACGCTTCCTCAGCCGTGGTTGGTGGCTCTCTAGCCTGGCTTCTGGGCTTCTGGGTTTCTGGGCTTCTGGGCTTCTGGGCTTCTAGGCTTCTGGGCTTCTGGATTTCTGGGCTTCTGGGCTTCTTGGCTTCTGGATTTCTGGGCTTCTGGGCTTCTGGGCTTCTGGGCTTCTGAGCTTCTGGATTTCTGGGCTTCTGGGCTTCTGGGCTTCTGGATTTCTGGGCTTCTGAGCTTCTGGGCTTCTGGGCTTCTAGGCTTCTGGGCCTCTTGCTCTGTGGGATGAGAGAGAGAAAAGGGAGATAAGAGCACTGCTAAGGGGGCCACAGGAGGGGTGGGGTGGGATTCTCTACTGCCTGCATCCTGGCTGGCTGGTCTCTGGGTGGAGGGTGTGATGACACAGAGAGAGGGGAGAGAGGAGAAGGGTGAGAGAGAGGTAAGGGGAGAGGCGCAGGGAGAGAGGATAAGAGAGGAGAGAGGAGAGAGGGGAGAGAGCAGGGAGAAGGGAGAAAGAGGAGAAGAGAGAGAGGAGAGAGGGGAGAGAGGAGAAGGGAGAGAGGGGAGAGAGGAGAAGGGAGAGAGGGGAGAGAGGAGAAGGGAGGGAGAGTAGTAAGGAGAAGGGAGAGAGAGGAAAGAGGAGAGAGGAGAGAGGGGAGAGAGGAGAAGGACGAGAGAGGAGAAAGAAGAGAGAGGAAAGAGGCGAAAGAAGATGAGATAGAGGAGAGGGGAGAATGGAGAGAGGAGAATGGAGAGAGGAAAGAGGCGAGGAGAGAGGAAAGAGAGGAGAAGGGAGAGAGGAAAGAGGAGAATGAAGAGAGGAAAGAGGCGAGGAGAAAGGAGAATGAAGAGAGGACAGAGAGGAGAAGGATGAGAGAGGAGAAAGGAGAGGAGGGAAGTGAGAGGAGAAGGGAGAGGGAAGATAGAGGTGAGAGACAGGAGAGAGGGGAGGGGAGTGAGGGGAGAGGGGAGAGAGGGGAGGGGAGGGGAGAGGGAAGAGATCGGAGAGTGGAGAATGGAGAGAGGAGAATGGAGAGAGGAAAGAGGAGAATGAAGAGAGGAAAGAGGCGAGGAGAGAGGAGAATGAAGAGAGGACAGAGAGGAGAAGGATGAGAGAGGAGAAGGGAGAGAAAGGAAAGAGGAGAGGGGAGAGAGGAGAAGGGAGAGAGGAGAGAGGAGAATGGAGAGAGGGAAGAGGCGAGGAGAGAGGATAGAGAGGAGAAGGGAGAGAGGAAAGAGGAGAATGAAGAGAGGAAAGAGGCGAGGAGAATGAAGAGAGGACAGAGAGGAGAAGGATGAGAGAGGAGAAGGGAGAGAAAGGAAAGAGGAGAGGGGAGAGAGGAGAAGGGAGAGAGGAGAGAGGAGAATGGAGAGAGGGTAGAGAGGAGAAGGGAGAGAGGAGAAGGGAGAGAAAGGAAAGAGGAGAGGGGAGAGAGGAGAAGGGAGAGAGGAGAGAGGAGAATGGAGAGATGAAAGAGGCGAGGAGAGAGGAGAATGAAGAGAGGACAGAGAGGAGAAGGATGAGAGAGGAGAAGGGAGAGAAAGGAAAGAGGAGAGGGGAGACAGGAGAAGGGAGAGAGGAGAGAGGATAATGGAGAGAGGGTAGAGAGGAGAAGGGAGAGAGGAGAAGGGAGAGAAAGGAAAGAGGAGAGGGGAGAGAGGAGAGAGGAGAATGGAGAGAGGGTAGAGAGGAGAGAGGAGAATGGAGAGAGGGTAGAGAGGAGAAGGGAGAGTGGAAAGAGGCGAGGGGAGAGAGGGGAGAGAGGAGAAGGGAGAGGGAAGTGAGAGGAGAAGGGAGAGGGAAGATAGAGGAGAGAGGAGAAGTGAGAGACAGGAGAGAGGGGAGGGGAGAGAGGGGAGAGGGGAGAGAAGGGAGGGGAGATGGAAGAGATAGGAGAGAGGAGAGTGGAGAGAGGGGAGGGGAGAGAGGAGAGAGGAGAGAGGAGAGAGGAGAGGGAAGAGATAGGAGAGAGGAGAGAGGGGAGGGGAGAGAGGTGAGAGAGGAGAGAGGAAAGAGGGCAGAGAGGAGACCCGTGCTGAGGCTGAGGTGGCCACAGTGAGGGAGATGGTTAACAAGTGACCAGCCACACCTGGGGCCCACAGGCTGATTACGTTCTCATTCTAGACATGAGTACAACTATCCATACATGTAATTGGTTTACTGTTTGTCATTATAGGAATAGAAACATTCTTTCAACCACATTGTCATATGCAATCTACAGTACATGTACAGTATAATGAGACCAACAAGATCTCAGCTGAATGAGATTCTGTAGAAATATCAGCCGTACAAAATGAGGAGAGAAGTGTCTCTCCTCTGCACCGTGCCCTGGCCCTGAATGGTGTTAGTCATGGAGAATGTTGATCAGCTCATCACTAAGCCCTCTTCTCTCCAATTGTGACATTTGGATAGATAATTGCCAGTGAGCTGCGGCCAGGTAGGCTAATGTCAACAGGCTGGGTGATGTCAGGGCTGGTGAGAGCACCGCTATAGAGAGAAGTCATGTAGGATGTGACTGAGTCAGTCGTTTTGACTTCCCCCTCTCCTGCCTTTATCCCTCCCTCGACTCCATCCCTCCACCCTCTACCCTTCCTACTCCCACCTCCCTCTAACCCCGCCACCCCCCCCCCCACCCCCTCCTTCCCTCCTTCCCTCCCTCCACACCCTCCACCCTTTACCCTTCTCTCTCATCCTCGGGGGCAGTGAGCCCTGGAGAGGCAGGCCCAGACTCCGACTCCAACAGAGACCCAGGCAGGGTGACAGTCGGGCTCAGGAGTGGCGCTGCCAAACGGCCTGCTCGTCTGCTTGTTTAACGAGCTCCCGAAGCACACAGCACGCCGCAGCGTACAGGCCACTATGGAGCGAGAATCTCAAAACACTGCTGCCTTTCCTCTCCCTCGTCTCCCTCGTCTCACTGAACAGGGACAAAGAGAACATGAGTCTGTATAGAGAACAGTGCAGTAGAATGTATTTCCGTCCCATGTGAGTGTGGCCCTGTGTTAAAACGTGATAATAGGAAATCCATTTGAATTTATAGCATTGATGAGCCCCAGCATTGATTACGATTTTACTTTGTGTCCAGTGTCTTGATGAAGCTTGATAACTCTGCTATTGCATACCATTGGTTATAACTCTGCTATTGCACACCATTGGTTATAACTCTGCTATTGCATACCATTGGTTATAACTCTGCTATTGCATACCATTGGTTATAACTCTGCTATTGCATACCATTGGTTATAACTCTGCTATTGCATACCATTGGTTATAACTCTGCTATTGCATACCATTGGTTATAACTCTGCTATTGCACACCATTGGTTATAACTCTGCTATTGCATACCATTGGTTATAACTCTGCTATTGCATACCATTGGTTATAACTCTGCTATTGCATACCATTGGTTATAACTCTGCTATTGCATACCATTGGTTATAACTCTGCTATTGCATACCATTGGTTATAACTCTGCTATTGCATACCATTGGTTATAACTCTGCTATTGCATACCATTGGTTATAACTCTGCTATTGCATACCATTGGTTATAACTCTGCTATTGCACACCATTGGTTATAACTCTGCTATTGCATACCATTGGTTATAACTCTGCTATTGCATACCATTGGTTATAACTCTGCTATTGCATACCATTGGTTATAACTCTGCTATTGCATACCATTGGTTATAACTCTGCTATTGCATACCATTGGTTATAACTCTGCTATTGCACACCATTGGTTATAACTATGTTATTGCACACCATTGGTTATAACTCTGCTATTGCATACCATTGGTTATAACTCTGCTATTGCATACCATTGGTTATAACTCTGCTATTGCGTACCATTGGTTATAACTCTGCTATTGCATACCATTGGTTATAACTCTGCTATTGCGTACCATTGGTTATAACTCTGCTATTGCATACCATTGGTTATAACTCTGCTATTGCATACCATTGGTTATAACTCTGCTATTGCATACCATTGGTTATAACTCTGCTATTGCATACCATTGGTTATAACTCTGCTATTGCATACCATTGGTTATAACTCTGCTATTGCATACCATTGGTTATAACTCTGCTATTGCATACCATTGGTTATAACTCTGCTATTGCATACCATACCTTAAGGGAACATTTCGGCATTTCGTGTATGATCAGTGAGAAAGTCCATATTGCAAATGTACGGTCCCTTACTAGACGTCCGAAATCGTTTGTAAAATTCGCGGTCGGCGTCGGGCCGTGCGGTAGGGCCAGACCTACCGGGAAGTCATCAAATGAACTTTGTCGGACATTCGGTTTCCGTTTTAAAAAATAAACAAGTTTTTGACCGTTTTTCCGCTGTCCCGGAATTTCCCACAAGAGGGCATACGGAATCATATGGCAATTTGGCAAAACATCACGAATCACGACGGGGCCTTATCTCGAAAACGGAAAATATTTCGAAGCCGAAACTCGGTGAGCGTAGGTTTGGCATAATGGGCAGTTGGCCCCGAACAAGATGGCGTCCAGGCCTCGACGGTTTTTGAGTTATGGCCGTTTTTCTGGGATTAAAGGTCCTAAATGGAAATAGAGAAATTATTTTTCCACTTCAGGTCAAAGTCAAGGAGCCTCCGGTGTCAATAAAAAAAAAAACAGCCATTTATCTATCGTCATTTAAGAGAAACGGAACAATGACATCTTGGTGATGGTCACAAATAGGCGTTTTTTTTTTTCAACGGTTACAGATCCAGTTGCAGGGTGTTCATACGAATCTTTTTAAAGTGTGCTGCGGAGCTCTGCGACATTTCTGTGATTTTCTATGATTTTCTGAAATAACACACACATACTAAACCCTCCGTAAATAACTCAGTTCTTAACGTAAAGACTTAAAACTCAGGATTCTGTAAAAGCATACCCCAATGAGGATATGTGGTTAATTATAGCTTCCTGTGCCAACCGGAAGTGCCTTAAATGGTGTCTCAGGGGCTGTTTCGAAGGGTTAAAAAAGTCAGATCTGTCCAAAACTTCATATATGTGATTAGGCAACCCCCATGAACTGTAAATCAGTCATTTTTCCCCAAAAAATTCAAAGGAAAAAAAAATCACACTAAAACACAACTTGAATGGAGGGACGTATTGGGGTGCGTAGAGACAGACAGTGGCTGCAATAGTTAGCTTTGTTCGAGCTAAAAAAGAACCGTCAGACCTAGAGTTCCGAAACTTTAGAAACCTGTTCTAGACCTCCGGTCGATGGTGCGTGGTGAGTTACGTGGCTCTAGACGGTTCTCGGACCGAGAAACAGCCTCGTACATTTGCAATACCTTCAATTCATTTTGACCATTACAAAAATGACGACGTTTAGAAAAGTCTCAGAGACGCAAGGCTAGGTGCATTGAAACCGGCTCGGCCCATAGAGACGGACCCCAACGTTTCTGTCCGATAGCTCGTTCAAGGACCCCGTAGGAAGGCATGGAAAAAAGTGGATTTTCAGCACCAATTAGGGTTTTTCTCGGACGCCAAATGACCTATCGAGCCGAAACTCGGGATTCGGGGTCGCCTCACATAGGACTTCACATAATGTCCGAACTGGACCCGCAGCTAGAACGTAACTATGTGTTTTACCTTTTTATTATGTTTTAAACTAAAGGCGCTGTGAATTATGGGACTGCTCTGACATATGTGATAGTTGGCTTCTAAATGAGTAGTAAAAAGTGGGTTTGGTGTCATAATGACATCTAATTGACTGATGGACACTGACTTGCTAGTTGACTTTTGTGCATTTGCAATATGTTTAAACGGAGAGGGACCATCACCAAAATGGCATTCTGAAATCAACACAAAAAATGGCATCACCATAGTCTCCAGACTGTGCTGAGTTCAACGAGCTATCCCGCTTGACCGTAGCTCGCTCGGTCTAAGCGCAACGACCATTAGAAAAGTAGGCCCAAAATGAAGCCTGCCCCACAATGTCATTTGCTTTTGAGTGACAGTGAGAGAACCGTTAGGGTGAGAAGAAAAATTCCACCACATGAATGTTCCTAAGGTCCTCCCGATCTGTACAAGCCTAACCTTGACCGTGTGGCATTAACCCTTAAGAGTAAAACAGTGTTTTTTGATCTCACAGATTACAGTGTCATCTCTCCCCATAGGAATACATTGCCTGCACCCCTAATTTCAACCTGAAGTCTATATGGGTTATGAATGCCGTATGAACCTGTCTTCGGTACCAGTCCATCAGGCCACTATGAGGTCTACCTGTGTTGATTCTAAGCTTCCTGGACCAACCGGAAGTGGTTAAAATGCCCCTAAAAGTGTTTACCCATACCCTGCCTGCAGTTTGACATACATAGTGCATTCAACCCTGTGTAAATCAGTCAGTTCTTAACGTAAGGACTTAAAACTCAGGATTCTGTAACAGCATACCCCAATGAGGATATGTGGTGATTTATAGCTTCCTGTGCCAACCGGAAGTGCCATAACTGGTGTCTCAGGGGCTGTTTCGAGGGGTTAAAAAAGTCTGATCTTTCCAAAACTTCATATGTGTGATTAGGCAACCCCCATGAACTGTAAATCAGTCATTTTTCCCAAAAAAAATCAAAGGAAAAAAAAATCACACTAAAACACAAGTTGGATGGAGGGACGTATTGGGGTGCGTAGAGACAGACAGTGGCTGCAATAGTTAGCTTTGTTGGAGCTAAAAAAGAACCGTCGGACCTAGAGTTCCGAAACTTTAGAAACCTGTTCTAGACCTCCGGTCGATGGTGCGTGGTGAGTTACGTGGCTCTAGACGGTTCTCGGACCGAGAAACAGCTTCGTACATTTGCAATACCTTCAATTCATTTTGACCATTACGAAAATGACGACGTTTAGAAAAGTCTCAGAGACGCAAGGCTAGGTGCATTGAAACCGGCTCGGCCCATAGAGACGGACCCCGACGTGCCTGTCCGATAGCTCGTTCAAGGACCCCGTAGCAAGGCATGGAAAAAAGTGGATTTTCAGCACCAATTAGGGTTTTTCTCGGACACCAAATGACCTATCGAGCCGAAACTCGGGATTCGGGGTCGCCTCACATAGGCCTTCACATAATGTCCGAACTGGACCCGCAGCTAGAACGTAACTATGTGTTTTACCTTTTTATTATGTTTTAAACCGAAGGCGCTGTGAATTATGGGACTGCTCTGACATATGTGATAGTTGGCTACTAAATGAGTAGGAAAAAGTGGGTTTGGTGTCAATTGATATCCATTTGGTGTCATAATGACATCTAATTGACTGATGGACACTGACTTGCTAGTTGACTTTTGTACATTTGCAATATGTTTAAACGGAGAGGGACCATCACCAAAATGGCATTCTGAAATCAACACAAAAAATGGCATCACCATAGTCTCCAGACTGTGCCGAGTTCAAGGAGACGCCCCGCTTGACCGTAGCTCGTTCTGAGTGCAGCAAACTTGAAAAAAAGAAGGCCCAAAATGAAGCCTGCACCACAATGTCATTTGATTTTGGGTGGCAGTGAGAGAACCGTTAGGGTGAGAAGCACAATTCCACCACATGAATGTTCCTAAGGTCCTCCCGATCTGAACAAGCCTAACCTTGACCGTGTGGCATTAACCCTTCACAGTAAAACAGGGTTTTTTGATCTCACAGATTACAGTGACATCTCTCCCCATAGGAATACATAGCCTGCACCACAAAATTCAACCTGAAGCCTATATGGGTTATGAATGCCGTATGAACCTGTCTTCGGTACCAGTCCATCAGGCCACTATGAGATCTACCTGTGTCGAATCTAAGCTTCCTGGAGCAACCGGAAGTGGTTAAAATGCCCCTAAAAGTGTTTACCCATACACTGCCTGCAGTTTGATAGACATAGTGCATTCAACCCTGTGTAGATCAGTCAATTCTTAACGTAAAGACTTAAAACTCGGGATTCTGTAAGTGGCTATGTAAATCAAGACATGTGTTTACTTATAGCTTCCTGTGCCAACCGGAAGTGCCTTTAATTGGGTCACACTCTCTGTTTCGAAGGGTTAAAAAAGTCACATCTCTCCAAAACTTCATATGTGTGACTAGGTAACCCTTCTGAACTGTAAATCAGTCATTAATCCCAACAGATGTCAAAGAAAAGCTCCCTCACACACACACAGGAAGGATGGAGTGATAAAGTGCGGTGCTTAAAGACACAGAGAGCAGGAAATGGCATTACCATAATCCCTAGGCCGTACCGAGTTCAGCGAGATATCCCGCTTGACCGTAGCTCGCTCGGTCTAGGCGCAGCGAGCATTAGAATAGTAGGCCCAAAATGAAGCCTGCACCACAATGTCATTTGCTTTTGGGTGACAGTGAGAGAACCGTTAGAGTGAGAAGAAAAATTGCACCACATGAATGTTCCTAAGGTCCTCCCGATCTGAACAAGCCTAACCTTGACCGTGTGGCATTAACCCTTAACAGTAAAACAGTGTTTTTTGATCTCACAGATTACAGTGTCATCTCTCCCCATAGGAATACATTGCCTGCACCCCTAATTTCAACCTGAGGCCTATGTGGGTTATGAATGCCGTATGAACCTGTCTTCGGTACCAGTCCATCAGGCCACTATGAGGTCTACCTGTGTTGATTCTAAGCTTCCTGGACCAACCGGAAGTGGTTAAAATGCCCCTAAAAGTGTTTACCCATACACTGCATGCAGTTTGATAGACATAGTGCATTCAACCCTGTGTAGATCAGTCAATTCTTAACGTAAGGACTTAAAACTCAGGATTCTGTAACAGCATACCCCAATGAGGATATGTGTTGATTTATAACTTCCTGTGCCAACCGGAAGTGCCATAATTGGTGTCTTAGGGGCTGTTTCGAAGGGTTAAAAAAGTCTGATCTTTCCAAAACTTCATATGTGTGATTAGGCAACCCCCATGAACTGTAAATCAGTCATTTTTCCCAAAAAAATTCAAAGGAAAAAAAAATCACACTAAAACACAACTTGGAAGGAGGGACGTATTGGGGTGCGTAGAGACAGACACTGGCTCCAATAGTTAGCTTTGTTGGAGCTAAAAAAGAACCGTCGGACCTAGAGTTCCGAAACTTTAGAAACCTGTTCTAGACCTCCCGTAGATGGTGCGTGGTGAGTTACGTGGCTCTAGAAGGTTCTCGGACCGAGAAACAGCCTCGTACATTTGAAATAACTTCAATTCATTTTTGCATCACGAAAATGACGACATTTAGAAATGTCCCAGAGTCGCAAGACTAGGTGCATTGCAAACGTCTCGGCCCATATAGACAGACCCCAACGTTTCTGTCCAATAGCTCATTCAAGGACCCCGTAGCAAGTCATGGAAAATAGTGGATTTTCAGCACCAATTAGGGTTTTTCTCGGACACCAAATGACCTATCGAGCCGAAACTTGGGATTCGGGGTCGCCTCAGCTAGGCCAACACATAACATAAGAAATGGACCCGCAGCTAGAACGTAACTACGTGTTTTATGGTTTTTTTATGGTTTGAACCGAAGGGGTTGTGAATTTTGGGCCAGCTCTGAAGTATGTAATAGTTGGCTACTAAACGAGTTGGAAAAAGTGGGTTTGGTGTCAGTTTGTATCAGTTTGGTGGTCAGAATGATATCTAATTGACTGATGGACTCTTGTCCACTTGACTCTTGTACATTTGCAATATGATCCTATAGTGAAAAAACATCACCAAAAGCGACATTCTGAAATCAACCCAAACGAGCGATTGAGATGACCCAGAATCACTGCAAAGCCATCCCGAGTTCATCGGGCCAGTCAATTTCACATTCCTGCAAGATTTTTATAGCATGACAAATTCGTGATGGTACCTGCCCTTTAAAACATATTGCAAATGCACAGTGACTTTGAAAAAGTAAGAAACAAAAAAAAATACATCTAAAAAATTTTGAGCATGACAAATTCGTGATGGTACCTGCCCATTGAAACATATTGCAAATGCACAGTGACTTTGAAAAAGTAAGGAAACATAAACAAAAAAAATCCAAAATTTTTATTTTTGGGTGACCAGTTGCACGTGCATTTGCAATATGATTCTATAGTGAAAAAACATATTGCAAATGCACAGTGACTTTGAAAAAGTAAGGAAACATAAACAAAAAAAATCTAAAATTTTTGGGGGGGGATGACCAGTTGCATGTGCATTTGCAATATGATTCTATAGTGAAAAAACATATTGCAAATGCACAGTGACTTTGAAAAAGTAAGGAAAAATAAACAAAAAAAATCTAAATTTTTTTTGGGGGGATGACCAGTTGCACGTGCATTTGCAATATGATTCTATAGTGAAAAAACATATTGCAAATGCACAGTGACTTTGAAAAAGTAAGGAAACATAAACAAAAAAAATCTAAAATTTTTTGGGGGGGATGACCAGTTGCATGTGCATTTGCAATATGATTCTATAGTGAAAAAACATATTGCAAATGCACAGTGACTTTGAAAAAGTAAGGAAACATAAAAAAAATCTAATTTTTTGGGGGGGGGATGACCAGTTGCATGTGCATTTGCAATATGATTCTATAGTGAAAAAACATATTGCAAATGCACAGTGACTTTGAAAAAGTAAGGAAAAATAAACAAAAAAAATCTAAAAAAATTTTTGGGGGATGACCAGTTGCACGTGCATTTGCAATATGATTCTATAGTGAAAAAACATATTGCAAATGCACAGTGACTTTGAAAAAGTAAGGAAACATAAACAAAAAAAATCTAAATTTTTTTGGGGGGGATGACCAGTTGCATGTGCATTTGCAATATGATTCTATAGTGAAAAAACATATTGCAAATGCACAGTGACTTTGAAAAAGTAAGAAACAAAAAAAAATACATCTAAAAAATTTTGAGCATGACAAGTTCGTGATGGTACCTGCCCATTGAAACATATTGCAAATGCACAGTGACTTTGAAAAAGTAAGGAAACATAAACAAAAAAAATCCAAAATTTTTATTTTTGGGTGACCAGTTGCACGTGCATTTGCAATATGATTCTATAGTGAAAAAACATATTGCAAATGCACAGTGACTTTGAAAAAGTAAGGAAACATAAAAAAAATCTAAATTTTTTTGGGGGGGATGACCAGTTGCATGTGCATTTGCAATATGATTCTATAGTGAAAAAACATATTGCAAATGCACAGTGACTTTGAAAAAGTAAGGAAACATAAAAAAAATCTAATTTTTTTTGGGGGGGATGACCAGTTGCATGTGCATTTGCAATATGATTCTATAGTGAAAAAACATATTGCAAATGCACAGTGACTTTGAAAAAGTAAGGAAAAATAAACAAAAAAAATCTAAAAATTTTTTGGGGGGATGACCAGTTGCACGTGCATTTGCAATATGATTCTATAGTGAAAAAACATATTGCAAATGCACAGTGACTTTGAAAAAGTAAGGAAACATAAAAAAAAAAATCTAAAATTTTTGGGGGGGGATGACCAGTTGCATGTGCATTTGCAATATGATTCTATAGTGAAAAAACATATTGCAAATGCACAGTGACTTTGAAAAAGTAAGAAACAAAAAAAAATACATCTAAAAAATTTTGAGCATGACAAATTCGTGATGGTACCTGCCCATTGAAACATATTGCAAATGCACAGTGACTTTGAAAAAGTAAGGAAACATAAACAAAAAAACATCAACACATTTTTTGGGTAACCAGTTGCATATTTTAGATCACAAGATGACAAAGGTATAGTTTGAGCAAAGTAAAGCTTGAATTTTGAGCATGACAAATTCGTGATGGTACCTGCCCATTAAAACATATTGCAAACGCACAGTGACTTTGAAAAAGTAAGAAACAAAAAAAAATACATCTAAAATTTTTTGAGCATGACAAATTCGTGACGGTACCTGCCCATTGAAACATATTGCAAATGCACAGTGACTTTGAAAAAGTAAGGAAACATAAACAAAAAAACATCAACACATTTTTTGGGTAACCAGTTGCATATTTTAGATCACAAGATGACAAAGGTATAGTTTGAGCAAAGTAAAGCTTGAATTTTGAGCATGACAAATTCGTGATGGTACCTGCCCATTAAAACATATTGCAAATGCACAGTGACTTTGAAAAAGTAAGAAACAAAAAAAAATACATCTAAAATTTTTTGAGCATGACAAATTCGTGACGGTACCTGCCCATTGAAACATATTGCAAATGCACAGTGACTTTGAAAAAGTAAGGAAACATAAACAAAAAAACATCAACACATTTTTTGGGTAACCAGATGCATATTTTAGATCACAAGATGACAAAGGTATAGTTTGAGCAAAGTAAAGCTTGAATTTTGAGCATGACAAATTCGTGATGGTACCTGCCCATTAAAACATATTGCAAATGCACAGTGACTTTGAAAAAGTAAGAAACAAAAAAAAATACATCTAAAATTTTTTGAGCATGACAAATTCGTGACGGTACCTGCCCATTGAAACATATTGCAAATGCACAGTGACTTTGAAAAAGTAAGGAAACATAAACAAATGGACATAATGAAATCATCATTTTTTTTTTCCCGGTTACCAGTTGCACGCGCATTTGCAATATGATTCTATAGTGGACATGATTCAAATGGACATGATGAAATCAACACAACGAGTGATGGAAATGAACAACTATCACTGCCCGGCCATCCCGAGTTCATCAGTTCAGTCAATTTTGGCCCCCCAAAAAATTGACTTTGGACTTTGACTTTTGACTTCCTATGAAATCATATTGCAAATGGACAAATCATATTCCTTATGCACAAGTAAAAAAAAAAATTATAATAATGATAATAAAGTATGACTAAAGTATGTTGATAAAGTTCTTATACATGTGTAATTGACACAAAAATTGAAAGAATTTTGAAAAACGGTCCAGAAAGCACTTTTTTAAGGATGTGTGAAGTTTTTTACCAAATTTTGACATTTTTGACTTTTGACTTTTGACTTCCTATGAAATCATATTCCAAATGGAGAAAACATATGCCTTATGCACAAGTAAAAAAAAAAAAAAAAAAAAGGATAATAAAGTATGACTAAAGTATGTTGATAAAGTTCTTATACATGTGTAATTGACATAAAAATTGAAAGAATTTTGAAAAACGGTCCAGAAAGCACTTTTTTAAGGATGTGTGAAGTTTTTTACCAAATTTTGACATTTTTGACTTTTGACTTTTGACTTCCTATGAAATCATATTGCAAATGTACAAAACATATGCCTTATGCGCATGTAATTAAAAAAAAAAAAAATATGATAAAAAAATTGGACAAAAGTATATTCATACAGCTCTTACACATGTGTAATTGACAAAAAAATCGAAAGAATTTCGAAAAAATGCCCAGAAAGCACTTTTTTAAGGGGTGAAAAGTTTTTGAAAAAAATATCCTTTTTTCAAAAATTTTCTTTTGGATGTTGACTTGGGTTACATTTCCAATATGAAAAACCCCGGTGGAGCGCACTCGCCCCCTGTTGGATTTTTGAGGTGTTACAATTGGCAATTGCCATATGGCATTTGCCATATACTTTACACGAATCAACGCCGCTTTGGGTGGTATTGGACATCGTGTATATGGTTTGTCCAATGCCAATATCTTGCCATTCATTTTTGTACAATTCAGGGGGGTATTCCCTTACATTGGTTATAACTCTGCTATTGCATACCATTGGTTATAACTCTGCTATTGCACACCATTGGTTATAACTCTGCTATTGCATACCATTGGTTATAACTCTGCTATTGCATACCATTGGTTATAACTCTGCTATTGCATACCATTGGTTATAACTCTGCTATTGCATACCATTGGTTATAACTCTGCTATTGCATACCATTGGTTCTAACTCTGCTATTGCACACCATTGGTTATAACTATGTTATTGCACACCATTGGTTATAACTCTGCTATTGCATACCATTGGTTATAACTCTGCTATTGCATACCATTGGTTATAACTCTGCTATTGCGTACCATTGGTTATAACTCTGCTATTGCATACCATTGGTTATAACTCTGCTATTGCGTACCATTGGTTATAACTCTGCTATTGCATACCATTGGTTATAACTCTGCTATTGCATAGCATTGGTTATAACTCTGCTATTGCATACCATTGGTTATAACTCTGCTATTGCATACCATTGGTTATAACTCTGCTATTGCATACCATTGGTTATAACTCTGCTATTGGATACCATTGGTTATAACTCTGCTATTGCATACCATTGGTTATAACTCTGCTATTGCATACCATTGGTTATAACTCTGCTATTGCATACCATTGGTTTTGTTTGTAAGTCGGCTGCAAAACCTCAAATGGTGGTTTTTGAACCAGGAATCCTATATATATCTGAGCAAACGTCAAATGGTCATAAAAAGAGGTCAAAATGCCTGTGGCAATAAAAACAACAATGAATAGACCGACCCCCCCCCCCCCCCTCGTGAAAGGTCACGAGGGTTAAAAACAGACCAAGGCATAAGATTGGCTCACATGCAATAAACATTACCCACCATTTACCCACCATTTACACCACACACACACACACACACACACACACACACACACACACACACACACTCTCTATGGATGGATGGTCAAATGACATTACAGCTGTCAGGCTACATTAGGATGGACCAGATGAATTGATCTCTCTGGCCCTTTATTTTAGCAATGGTGTTGGTAATATATCATGCAGTGGACAGAGTCCAGGCCACGTCTACCACACACGGTCATGGCAAGATCTCATTTCCACAAAGAACATATGAGACATCAATGGATGTGTTACGGTGCCTTGCAAAAGTATTCATCCCCCTTGGCGTTTTTCCTATTTTGTTGCGTCACAACCTTTATTTTAAATTGATTTTTATTTGGATTTCATGTAATGGACAGACAAAATAGTCCAAATTGGTGACGTGGAATTTAAAAAACTTCCCAAAATAACAAAAGGAAAAAGTGGTGTGTGAACATGTATTCACCCCTCTGCTATGAAGCCCCTAAATAAGATCTGGTGCAACCGATTACCTTCAGAAGTCACATAATTAGTTAAATAAAGTACACCTGTGTGCAATCTAAGTGTCACATGATCTGTCACATGATCTCAGTATATATACACCTGTTCTGAAAGGCCCCAGAGTCTGCAACACCACTAAGCAAGGAGCACCACCAAGCAAGCGGCATCTTGAAGACCAAGGAGCACTCCAAACAGGTCAGGGACAAAGTTGTGGAGGTACAGATCAGGGTTGGGTTATAAAAAAATATCTGCAACTTTGAATGTCCCACAGGGCACAAATAAATCCATTATTAAAAAATGGAAAGAATATAGCACCACAACAAACCTGCCAAGAGAGGGCCACCCACCAAAACTCACGGACCAGGCAAGGAGGGCATTAATCAGAGAGTCAACAAAGAGACCAAAGATAACCCTGAAGGAGCTGCAAAGCTCCACAGCAGAGATTGGAGTATCTGTCCATAGGACCACTTTAAGCCGTACACTCCCCAGAGCTGGGCTTTGTGGAAGAGTGGCCAGCAAAAAGCCATTGCTTAAAGGCATGTGGGAGACTCCCCAAACATATGGAAGAAGGTACTCTGGACAGATGAGACATAAATTGAGCTTTTAGGCCATCAAGGAAAATGCTATGTCTGGCACAAACCCAACACCTCTCATCACCCCGAGAACACCACCCACACAGTGAAGCATGGTAGTGGCAGCATCATGCTGTGGTGATGTTTTTCATCAGCAGGGACTAGGAAACTGGTCAGAATTTAAGGAATGATGGATGGAGCTAAATACAAGGAAATTCTTGAGGGAAACCTGTTTCAGTCTTCCAGAGATTTGAGACTGGGACGGAGGTTCACCTTCCAGCAGGACAATGACCCTAAGCATACTGCTGAAGCAACACTTAACTGGTTTAAGGGGAAACATTTAAATGTCTTTGAATGGCCTAGTCAAAGCCCAGACCTCAATCCAATTGAGAATTGGTGGTATGACTTCAAGATTGCTGTACACCAGCGGAAACCATCCAACTTGAAGGAGCTGGAGCAGTTTAGCCTTGAAGAATGGTCAAAATCCCAGTGGCTAGATGTGCCAAGCTTATAGAGACATACCCCAGCGCCGTTTCGGCCCAGGGTATCCTGCGCCGGCGCTGCGTGCTGTGTCTCAGGGGCGTTGGGAGGGTACTGTAATTGCTGTAATTGCTACAAAATGTAACGATTCTCTTCCTCTTCTGAGGAGGAGTAGGAAATATCAGACCAATGCGCAGCGTGGTAAGTGTCCATGTTGTTTATTATAACCGGAACACTGAAACAAAAACAAAAGTAGAACAAAATGCAACAGTTCTGTCAGGTACTCACACAAAACAGAAAACAATCACCCACAACTCAAAATGGGAAAACAGGCTGCCTAAGTATGGTTCTCAATCAGAGACAATGATTGCAAGCTGCCTCTGATTGGGAACCATACCAGGCCAAACACATAGCGATAGAAAACATAGAACACAAAACATTGAATTCCCACCCCGACCCACTCCCTGACCAAACATAAAAAAGGAACTAAGGTCAAGTTTTCTTTTTTTCTGTCTTATTTGTTGTTTGTTTCACAATCAGAAATATTTTGTATCTTCAAGGTGATAGGCATGTTGTGTAAATCAAATGATACAAACTCCCCAAAAAATCTATTTTAATTCCAGATTGTAAGGCAACAAAATAGGAAGAATTGCCAAGGGGGTGAATACTTTCGCAAGCCACTGTATGTCGTCCTACAGTATTTATTGTGATGTGCTGACCTTAGTGAAATGAATTTAATAACCTACAGTAACCTAACCTATTTCTAAAGCCAAATGTAATACTGCTCCATCTGATTGGTTCCAGATGTTGTTAGGGGTAGTTGACTGCCTCCGTGTTCCCCTGCTCCTTTGTTCTTTAGTCAAGTGAAGAAGTTACGCCTCATTAGAAACTGAAGGTTACTTGCTGTTAATGAGAGGTCCAATAAGGATGTTACAGAGGGCCTCACTGGAATTACCTCCTCTACAAACACTAAATCACCTTGTTGAAACACAGCCAAGTCTCCACAACAGCCATGCAGCCACAGACAGACAGACAGACAGACAGACAGACAGACAGACAGACAGACAGACAGACAGACAGACACAGACAGACAGGCAGCCACAGACAGAAAGACAGGCAGCCACAGACAGACAGAAAGCCACATACAGACAGGCAGCCACAGACAGAAAGACAGGCAGCCACAGACAGACAGCCAGACAGCCACATACAGACAGGCAGCCACAGACAGCCACATACAGACAGACAGCCAGACAGCCACATACAGACAGACAGCCAGACAGCCACATACATACAGACAGACAGCCAGACAGCCACATACAGACAGGCAGGCACAGACAGCCACATACAGACAGACAGCCAGACAGCCACATACAGACATGCAGCCACAGACAGAAAGACAGCCCTCTCTCTGCCGCTCACTCTACTCTCTCTACTTATTCCTCTCCTTCCTTCCTTCCCTCCCTCACTCCCTTGTCTGATTCATCCTAGGTAAACTTCATCCTCATCCTCTCCTCCACCCTCTCTGTCTCCTCCCTCCTCCCCCCATCTCCCCCAGCAATCCAGATTATACCACCACAGATTAGTGTGAGTGAAGACAGCCAGAGAGGCTCAAACCATTATTTTACACCCCTGGGTCAATGTCAGAGAGAGAGCTGCAAGCGAATGAAAATATATTTTTCTCCCTCTCTCTTTCTCCTCGTCTGTTTCTCTTCACATCATGCCCTCTCTGTCAATCAGTCAGTCAATCTATCTCTCTATCTATCTCTCTATCTCTCTCTTTATTTCTCGCTCTCTCGCTCGCTCTCTCAATTTAATTCAATCCAAGGCGCTTTATTGGCATGGGAAACATACAGTATGTTAACATTGCCAAAGCAAGTGAAGAAGATAATATACAAAAGTGAAATAGACAATAAAAAGGAACAGTAAACATCTCTCTCTCTGCCTTTCCCTCTCCCTTTTCCTCTCCCTCTATCCCAATCCATATCTCTCTCTCCCTTCCCACTCTCCCTATCTCTCCCCTTCTCTCTCCCTTCCCCCTTTCCCTCTCTCTCTGTCCCTTCCCCCTCTCTCTCTCTCCCTTCCCTGTCTCTCTCTCCCTTCCCCCTATCTCTCTCTCCCTTCCCCCTCTCTCTCTCTCCATTTCCCCCTCTCTCTCTATCCCACTCCACTTCTCTCTCTCTCTCCCGTCCCCCCTCTCTCTCTCTCCCTTCCCCCTCTCCCTCTATCCCACTCCACCTCTCTCTCTCTCCCTTCCCCCTCTCTTTCACTCCCTTCCCCTCTCTCTCTCCCTTCCCCCTCCCTCTCTCTCTCCCTTCCCCCTCCCTCTCTCTCTTTCTCTCCCTTCCCCCTCCCTCTCTCTCTCTCTCCCTTCCCCCTCACTCTCTCTCTCTCTCTCTTCCCCCTCTCTCTCTCTCTCTCCCTTCCCCCTCTCTCTCTCTCTCTCTCTCCCTTCCCCCTCTCTCTCTCCCTTCCCACTCCCTCTCTCTCTCCCTTACCCCTCTCTCTCTCCCTTCCCCCTCTCTCTCTCTCTCCCTTCCCCCTCTCTCTCTCTCCCTCCCCCTCTCTCTCTCCCTTCCCCACTCTCTCTCTCTCTTCCCCCTCTCTCTCCCTTCCCCCCTCTCTCTCTCCCTTCCCCCCCTCTCTCTCTCCCTTCCCCGCCTCTCTCTCCCTTCCCCCCTCTCTCTCTCTCTCTCTCTCCCTTCCCCGCCTCTCGCTCTCCCTTCCCCCTCTCTCTCTCCCTTCCCCCTCTCTCTCCAATCACCCTTCTCTCTCTCCCTTCCCAACCTCTCTCTCCCTTCCCCCCTCTCTCTCTTTCTCCCTTCCCCCCTCTCTCTCTCTCTTCCCCCCCTCTCTCTCTCTCTCTCTCCCTCTCTCTCTCCCTTACCCCTCTCTCTCTCCCTTCCCCCCTCTCTCTCTCTCCCTTCCCCCTCTCTCTCTCTCCCTCCCCCCTCTCTCTCTCCCTTCCGCACTCTCTCTCTCTCTTCCCCCTCTCTCTCCATCTTCCCCCTCTCTCTCCCTTCCCCCCCTCTCTCTCTCCCTTCCCCGCCTCTCTCTCCCTTCCCCCCCTCTCTCTCTCTCTCTCTCTCTCCCTTCCCCGCCTCTCTCTCTCCCTTCCCCCTCTCTCTCCCTTCCCCCTCTCTCTCCAATCCCCCCTTTCTCTCTCCCTTCCCAACCTCTCTCTCCCTTCCCCCCTCTCTCTCTCTCCCCCCCCCCCTCTCTCTCTTTCTCTCCCTTCCCCCTCCCTCTCTCTCTCTCTCCCTTCCCCCTCACTCTATCTCTCTCTCTCCCTTCCCCCTCTCTCTCTCTCTCTCTCCCTTCCCCCCTCTCTCTCTCCCTTCCCATTCTCTCTCTCTCTCCCTTCCCACTCCCTCTCTCTCTCCCTTCCCCCCTCTCTCTCTCTCCCTTCCCCTCTCTCTCTCTCCCTTCCCCCTCTCTCTCTCCCTCCCCCCTCTCTCTCCCTTCCCCACTCTCTCTCTCTCTTCACCCTCTCTCTCCCTTCCCCCCTCTCTCTCTCTCCCTTCCCCCTCTCTCTCTCTTTCTCCCTTCCCCCCTCTCTCTCTCCCTTACCCCTCTCTCTCTCCCTTCCCCCTCTCTCTCTCTCTCCCTTCCCCCTCTCTCTCTCTCCCTCCCCCCTCTCTCTCTCCCTTCCCCACTCTCTCTCTCTCTTCCCCCTCTCTCTCCCTTCCCCCCTCTCTCTCTCCCTTCCCCCCCTCTCTCTCTCCCTTCCCCGCCTCTCTCTCCCTTCCCCCCTCTCTCTCTCTCTCTCTCTCCCTTCCCCGCCTCTCGCTCTCCCTTCCCCCTCTCTCTCTCCCTTCCCCCTCTCTCTCCAATCACCCTTCTCTCTCTCCCTTCCCAACCTCTCTCTCCCTTCCCCCCTCTCTCTCTTTCTCCCTTCCCCCCTCTCTCTCTCTCTTCCCCCCTCTCTCTCTCTCTCTCTCCCTCTCTCTCTCCCTTACCCCTCTCTCTCTCCCTTCCCCCCTCTCTCTCTCTCCCTTCCCCCTCTCTCTCTCTCCCTCCCCCCTCTCTCTCTCCCTTCCGCACTCTCTCTCTCTCTTCCCCCTCTCTCTCCATCTTCCCCCTCTCTCTCCCTTCCCCCCCTCTCTCTCTCCCTTCCCCGCCTCTCTCTCCCTTCCCCCCCTCTCTCTCTCTCTCTCTCTCTCCCTTCCCCGCCTCTCTCTCTCCCTTCCCCCTCTCTCTCCCTTCCCCCTCTCTCTCCAATCCCCCCTTTCTCTCTCCCTTCCCAACCTCTCTCTCCCTTCCCCCCTCTCTCTCTCTCCCCCCCCCCTCTCTCTCTCTTTCTCTCCCTTCCCCCTCCCTCTCTCTCTCTCTCCCTTCCCCCTCACTCTATCTCTCTCTCTCCCTTCCCCTCTCTCTCTCTCTCTCTCTCCCTTCCCCCTCTCTCTCTCCCTTCCCATTCCCTCTCTCTCTCCCTTACCCCTCTCTCTCTCCCTTCCCCCTCTCTCTCTCTCTCCCTTCCCACTCCCTCTCTCTCTCCCTTCCCCCCTCTCTCTCTCTCCCTTCCCCTCTCTCTCTCTCCCTTCCCCCTCTCTCTCTCCCTCCCCCCTCTCTCTCCCTTCCCCACTCTCTCTCTCTCTTCACCCTCTCTCTCCCTTCCCCCCTCTCTCTCTCTCCCTTCCCCCTCTCTCTCTCCCTCCCCCCAGTCTCTCCCTTCCCCACTCTCTCTCTCTCTTCCCCCTCTCTCTCCCTTCCCCCTCTCTCTCTCCCTTCCCCCCCTCTCTCTCTCCCTTCCCCGCCTCTCTCTCCCTTCCCCCTCTCTCTCTCTCTCTCCCTCCCCCTCTCTCTCTCCCTTCCCCCCTCTCTCTCTCTCTCTCTCTCTTCACCCTCCCTCTCTCTCTCCCTTCCCTCTTTCTCTCTCTCTCCCCCCTCACTCTCTCTCTCTCTCCCTTCCCCCTCCCTCTCTCTCCCTTCCCCCCCAATCTCTCCCTTCTCCACCCTCTCTCTCCCTCGCCCCCCACTCTCTCTCCCTCTATCCCCCCTCTCTCTCTCTCTCCCTTCCACCCTCTCT